>NC_084537.1:3305691-3383191 GCF_024500275.1 Phycodurus eques
CCCGGATCAGACTACAAGACAAATTTTCTCTTTCATGATTGCACTGTCAGACTACTGCAATAAAATCTTGTATTCCGATACCACCACATCCCGGGTGTGTGTTTTTTTTTTTTTTTTTTTTTTTAAATCACTGGGCTTCATCGTGTCAATGCAAACACGACCGGATACACCCGTTACCATGGCGACGACAATTATGGATCACGCCGTGTGTGTGCAAGAACAAAATGGGGGGGAAAACGTGTGTTGGTGGTCATCGGTGCTCAGGTGAGGAGTGGACGTTCATTTAAGGCTTGCTTGAGGTGTGTTCCCGTACTTTTAATACGATACGGCTCGCAAGCAGGCAACAAAACGTTATGTACCCAAGTAAGCTACTGCTAGCACGAACGTACACATGCCGCCGTTCTGTCGACTCATGCTCTAAAGTTGTCGGTGAAGTAATTCAATTACAGTAAGTTAGCACCCATTATTTCTGTCATGTAATGTTGGTTTGGCCTGACTTATTACAACACACGATCTGAATAGAGCAGTGATTTCCAACCTTTATGGAGCCAAGGCACATATTTTACAATTGAAAAATCTCACAGCACACCCAACAAACAAAAATGTCACAGAAAGTGGATACATTAATTACCGTATTTACTTCCTGCCATCTAATAGAAGACCTTTCATGTTACTATGTCTCACTGGCATAAATAGAGGAACAAAGATACATTATTTATTGTAAATATAATTTTTGAGCAATTAAGTACACAAGTATATACAGTAAATGAACAGGTCATTTAAATAGACATTCCTTCATCATGTGATAGGATCGGTTATCGTTTTTTGAAACTCGCTGATCGGACTAAAAAATCCTGATCGTGTGAAGCCTAGTTTATTGTACCTTTTGCCATCCAATGGAAGAGCATTTTATATTTCTGCCTGTCACTAAATATCCCTGACATAGAGAGAACAACAAATATATCTTCCAGCCATTTTCTACCGCTTATCCAGGTCGGGTCGCGGGGGCAGTAGCTTTAGCAAGGACGCCCAGACTTCCCTCTCCCCAGCCACTTCATCCAGCTCGAACTCCCATGCACCCTTGAGGACCCTGCCAAGGGTGTAGAGCTGGTCCACTGTTCCACGACCAGGACGAAAACCACACTGCTCCTCCTGAATCTGAGATTCAACTTCCCGTCGGACCCTCCTCTCCAGCACCCCTGAATAGACCTTACTCAGGAGGCTGAGGAGTGTGATCCCCCTGTAGTTGGAACACACCCTCCGGCCCCCCTTCTTAAAAAGGGGGACCACTACCCCACTCTGCCAATCCAGAGACACTGTCCACGCGATGTTGCAGAGGCGTGTCAACCAGAACAGCCCCACAATATCCAGAGCCTTTAGGAACTCCGGGCGAATCTCATCCACCCCCGGGGCCCTGCCACCGAGGAGCTTTTTAACTACCTCGGTGACCTCAAACCCAGAGATCGGAGAGCCCGCCTCAGAGAACCCAGACTCTGCTTCCTCATAGGAAGGCGTGTCGGTGGAATTGAGGAGTTCTTCGAAGTATTCTCCCCACCGACTCACAACGTCCCGAGTCGAGGTCAGCAGCGCCCCATCCCCACTATACACAGTGTTGGTGGTGCTCTGCTTTCCTCTCCTGAGACACCGGATGTTGGACCAGAATTTCCTCGAAGCCGTCCGGAAGTCTTTCTCCATGGCCTCACCGAACTCCTCCCATACCAGAGTTTTTCCTTCATATATATATCTTTGATATATCAAAAAGAATTGGAATTATTGTAATACAATACCAACAATAATAATAATGTCAACATACTTTCACTTTTAACCTAACTGTACAAGACATGATTGATTTTCCTAAGAGTCACTGAAACAAACCGAAAACCATGACCACGAAACAGAGATATGAACCAAACCCTGGATTTTGTGCACTGTTCCACCCCTACTGAGTAAGATTTCTTTTTCTGCAAAGAATAAGAGCCCCATTGGCCTTCTGTGCGTCATTGATGCCACATTAAAATCATAGCCAATAAAGCTAAGTGTATCAGAGATGTGCAGGTGAGTAACTGCACCACACTGTGAGTTGACAAGGTTTAATGCATTTCCTTTTTAACATATTCTTTTGTGGTTCCATAACTCAGTTACACTTCCAGTGTAACTTTGCTTAGCCAGGAACAGCCAGCTATTGTTTTGTCTGTTGTCTCCTGATTAGGTTGCAGCTTGCCTGGGATGTGTGTGAATCTTTTCCTAATGGAAATTTACTGAATCTGAATGAAGGACCTTTCATATAATTAGTTTTTTTGGGTTTCAGCTTCAGAGACTTTGGGGGGGCTTGCAAAGAGCATGAGGACACCCGGCCATCTCCCCTGCGTTCTCTCTTTGTTTATATCATGTAAATAGCTATTTGTATTTTTATTTTATTTTTTAAATAAATACAAGATTGCTTCCTTAATTATTCTACAAATGAGGAATTTTCAACACAGCTGATTTACAAATCCCAATGAAGTTGGGACGTTATGTAAAATTATATTTACAAATCCTTTTCAACCTATTGTCAATTGAACACACAACAGAGACAAGATATTTAATGTTCAAAATGATAAACTTATTTTTTTTGTAAAGATTCACAAATTTAGAATTTGATACCCGCAACACGGTCCCCAAAAGGCTGGGAGAGTGGCATGTTTACCACTGTGTTACATCAGCGTTTAACCATACTCAAATAAGCATTTGGGAACTGAGGACACTAATTGTCCTTTGGAGGTGGAATTGCCATTCTTGCTTGATGTGCAACTTCAACTCCACTCTGCCATAAAGTTCCGATTGGTGGAGGGCTGCAGTAATGGTTGACTTTCTTTCTCCCATCTCCCGACTGCATCTCTGGAGCTCAGCCACAGTGATCTTTGGGTTCTTCTTTACCTCTCTCACCAAGGCTCTCCCCCAATTGCTCAGTTGTTAGCTCTCGGAAGGGTTCTGATCATCCCAAACGTCTTCCATTTCAGGATTATGGAGCCACTGTGCTCTTAGGAACCTTAAGTGCAGCAGAATTGTTTTTGTAACCTTGGCTAGATCTGTGCCTTCCCACAATTCTATCTCTGAGCTCTTCAGGCAGTTCCTTTGACTTCTTGATTCTCATTTGCTCTGACATGCACTGTGAGCTGTAAGGTCTTGTACACAGGTGTGTGGTTTTTCTAATCAAATCCAATAAGTATAATCAAACATAGCTGGACTCCAATGAAGATGTAGAATCATTTTAAGGATGATCAGAAGAAATGGACAGCACCCGAGATAAATATATGAGTGTCACAGCAAAGGGTCTGAATACTTATGGCTGTGTGATATTTTTTAATATACCAGCAAAAAATTCAACAAGTAGGTTTTCTTTCTGTCAATATCGGGTGCTGTGTGTACATTAATGAGGAAAAAAATGAACTTGAATGATTTTAACAAATGTCTGCAATATAACAAAGAGTGAAAAATTTAAGGGGTCGGAAAACTTTCCGTACCCAATGTATATAAAACACTGCCAAACGCGCACATTAGCTTCAGTGCCCGGCAGACTTCGGAATGCTTTTCAAAGGCAGTTAATTAGGCGAAAACAAATCTGCGGTCTCTACACATAACTCCAAAAATGGACTGGACAAAATTATTGGCACTCTCAATTGACCAGACATTATTGGCCAAATACAGTAAGTACCTAAAGATGTAAACAAGTACACCATTCTCAAGTACACTTCTCTAAAGACTCCTAACTATAGATAGAAAGAAAGAAAGAAAGAAAAGACAGTTTTCCGACTGTGGGAGGGTCCATGAAGTGTCCGTGTACGTAAACGTGAGAGAGTGGCGGTAAGATGTTGGGTTTGGGGGAAACAGACAGGACTGCACTTAATGTTGTTTTAAAAGCATGTTTTCAGCCAAAAGTACAAATTTTATTTGCATCATAGAGTTGTTGGTAGCGTTTCCTGATTCCTTCTCCCAACAACACACACTTGCTGCCACCATCGTAATTTTAATGCGAAGAGCGAGAAAACCTTATTGTTCCCAGTGACAAGTTTATGTAGCTGTTTAACTAGCAAAGCTGTGAGTGATTGACGGGGGCAGAAGTACCTACTTATTTGAACGTCAGCGTTGCAGTGCGTGAAACCAGCTCATGAGCAGTCCAGACTAAGTTGAAAGCGTTCACTTTTCATTGTAAATATTATTTAAGATGAGCATTGTCAGTCCTTTAGTGGGTCTTACCTCCATGCCGATTTCTGACCGCGCACTTCGGTATGAATAATTAACTTGCAATGCATTGCGTGCTTAACACGGCAGTAAAAGTTTATTCTTAATGTGTAAAAATTTTTTTTACAACAATCACACACTTTTTAATAAGGAAATTCAAAATAGTGTGGCGACAGCGTAGCCGTGCATTTCTTTTTAAATTATGGTGGAGGGAGAAAGTGTGTGTGTGCGTGCAGAAATGTGCCAATAGACATGTCACAATTATTAAATAATCATCTAATCACAATTATTTGAGATAATCACAATTATTTCATCATAATTGTTTCCATGTTGAAAATTTCATACGTGAAAAAAACAAAAAGAATGTTATAACCAGTTCCAGGGACATTTGTAATTTACATACACTTGTTGAGAGCTACGTTGACGAGAAGTTTGCCTGTCTTCTCCTTCCTGGCCACGTGTATGATCTTCGCAAAGAACTCAGGGTTCCAGTTTTCAGTTAATTTCCCCGTACACTCATAATGTAACACTTATAAATCCTGAGAAATTTAGAGGCAGGAAAAAGACAAAGATGCAAAAAACGATGTAAGGAACAAACAAGAATATTTTCAGAACTTTGCATGAAATCCAAGACACCTTGCTGTACCTGGGAGAATGACTTTGGTCTCTTGTGGCGAATTTACTCGCCTGCCCTGGCCTTTTTCATGCAGACATTGTAAAGGCGCTCCCTGAAGAATTCTCTGTTGGTGGTGTATGACTCCTTCCTGGGGTCAACCGGGCCTCCTAAGTAGAGAAAATAATCAAAAAGGAACATACACATGTAACGGACACGCCACTAAAGATGACACCCAGCAACCCTCAGTCTCGTGCTGTTCCGCATACCTGCCACGGCTGCCCGCTGAGTCAGTCGGCATAGACAAGACATTAAGGAAAACTTTGTCTATCAAAGAAGAAGCACGAGGAGGCTTAACTTCACGCATGGACGCTAAATGAATTACCAGCCAGTCCCAAGAAGCATCAAAGCTGAGACACAGACATTTGGTTTCTCACCCGGACGCTAAATTAATTAACTTTCACCCTCAGCCAGCCTGAAGAGTCTCACCAAAAAAACTTGTTTCCCGCTGTTTTCAGTGACATTTGTTCCTCCTGTCTGGGACAATGGATGGAGCACTAGTGACACCCACAGTTAGTGGAAAGCTACTGCAACCCCGGATTAATTAATCATAATCTTCACTGGACTTGAATGTCATATAATATTTTCAGAACTTTGCATGAAAGCCACCACCAGCGATAGCGCCACTAGTGATTGTATTTCTGCAAATTTGAATATCTGATGTCAAATCTGTTTGTCAACTGAAGCGGATGAAATGTTTCAACCCACATAAGATAAATGCCACATTGCAATTATTACAGTGTTCTCAACAACCACATAAAATTGAAACATTTGTTACAGGGATTAAAGAGCATGTACACGTGACACTGCAAGGCTGGAAAATGGTCTCGTTATCTTAAATCCAATAATTAATATTTTATCCCACTGGTTTTAAACCACAAAATAATCCTAGGATGGGAAAGTAACATTAAGAGGATGTCCACCTCCCGGAGGGGGTCGACTACCCCCTTTGCGGATGGCCATAAAGGCCCCCCCTTTGTTGGCGGGGTCTTGTTCGACTAACTTGCCAAAGACTGGCTCAGCCAGGACGCCCCACCTCGCACCACGAGGTGACAAGTACACACCGGACCCTTCCCCGCCGCAGAGCATCCTGCCAGCGCTCCGAGCTGCCCTTTATGGGTGCCTGGGCAAACTCCATGGGGAAGGAAGCGGGCAGCACACATCCGATCCGAATGTCTTGCGAACAGCGATATACGGGCTCCTGCCGTCCTGCCTGGGACATTTTTGTTTTTCTTGCGCTTCTTTTTCAGAATCATCTTTATTTGGAAAGTATGTCCAAAAAACACAAGACGTGTCTCCGGTAATTGGAGCCGCTCTAGCACGACAACAGACAGTCAATTGACAGGGAACACTTTTGAGACATAAAGACATTGAGAAAAACAGTCATTGAGCAATAAAAGGTTGCCAGTAATCTGGTAATGCCGGTACAATTTTTTTTCTTCTTTTTTTTACAATTGTGCAAAAAGATGCAGTGTCCTCTAGCACTTAGAGCATTTCGAATGACTAATATTGCAACAGTCCGGTGCAATGACCATTGTGCAAAGGGCGCCAAGACTTCAAGCGAGTAGTACGATAGCCTGGGACAATGTTGATTCTGTTGCAATGTTGCAGATACTCCTCAGTCAGTGTGCAAATGGAGCATATGCTACTCTGGCATGAGTGGCCAGTATTGGTCAACAACAGATATGCAAATTGTGCAGCGTGGTGAGACTACTACAGTGAGTGCACAAGTAATATATAATTGGCCCGACAGAAATGTGACGACAATATCAAGACAAAAAGACAAAATTGCCAGCATGTTGCAATGGAATTGTGTGCGGAGTGAACTCCGTCTGGATAGCCAGCCGAACGTCATAACGAGCCTCCTCGGACGAAGACGAAGGTAACTTGTTTGCACCTCGCCTTAGCTACATTTAGCGAGGAAACAGGCTCCTTCAATCCTTGTTACATAAAAACAGAATTTAGTCCCACTAGTTCATGTAACGTTCAATTTAACGTCTGTTGCCAGTACTGATTTGAATTTTGAATTCCGTCCATCTTGCAGGAATTCAACACCCACGAGTCGAACGTCTTTTACGATTGCAAAAAAGAAAAGTAATGTTATTTTTACCCTTGCAAAACATGTCATCAATAAAAAGTATTCTCTAGTAATGGGATGTATTTTTGTTCAACTTACAGGTTATGCATCCAGTAGACGTTCGTAGACGTAGTTGTAGTTCCAGTACGCAGTGCAAACAAAAAAGGTAATTACAAGCTTTTTTTTTCTCCACGTCAGCAATTTCAACAATGTATTTTTATAGTAATAGTTATATTTCTAAACTGCACAGGCTGTGCTTCGAGCAGAAGTAGGGACTAGTTTCAAAGAGAATGACAACCACACCAGAGCCCATTCACTGCCACCGAAGAATAAAATCCATATGTGGATCAAACTGCTAGATTTTATGTGCAAGGTAATAAAAACCTGGACTATTGAGCAAACGAGAATTCGGAGGAAAAAAGTGTGGGAGCCCAATTTGTTTATGCATTTTTGTCTAATGTAAATTCTGTACATAGTTATACTTGTAAATAAATTATTTTTCTGTCAAAAGTACTTTCTCAGTGTTGTTTTATGTTCAGATGTTTGAGATTTTCACTAAAGAAAAAAAAAATATTGGTGTCAAAGTCATTGTTCTGCTTGATGGGTCTGTTTTCACAAAAAGGCTCACTTCATCATCACCTGCCCTATACAGTCCCAACAGTGAAGCATGATGGTGGCAGCATCGTGCTGTGGGGGTGTTTTTCAGCTGCAGGAACCGAATGACTGGTTGCAATCAAAGGAAAGATGAGTACAGGGATATCCTGGACGAAAACCTTCTCCAGAGTGCTCAGGACCTCAGACTGAGCCGAAGGTTCACCTTCCAACAAGACAATGACCCAAGCACACAGCTAAAATAACGGAGTGGCTTCAGAACAACTCCGTGACTGTTCTTGAACGGCCCAGCCAGAGCCCGGATTTAAACCCAATTGAGCATCTCTGCAGAGACCTTGAAAATGGCTGTCCCCCAATGTTCACTATCAACCTGATAGAACTGGAGAGGATCTGCAAGGAGGAATGGCAGAGAATCCCCAAATCCAGGTGGAGAAAAACTTGTTGCATCATTCCCAAAAAGATTAATGGCTGCATTAGCTCAAAAGGGCGCTTCTACTAAATACTGAGCAAAGGGTTTGAATAGTTATGGCTGTGTGATTTCTTTTTTAATAAATCTGCAAAAATGTCAACAATTCCGTTTTTTTTCTGTCAGTATGGGGTGCTGTTTGTACATTAATTAGGAAAAAATCAACTAAAATGATTTTGGCAAATGGCTGCAATATAACAAAGTGAACAATTTAAGATGGTCTGAATACCTTCCATACTCACTGTAACTAGCAGCAAAACAAATTTGACAATAATGGTGATAGAAATTACTGGCTGCATGCTTACACAACACTGGTTTGATACATCCCATTACATATCACACCCATATATCCTTATAAACATAATTGCAGTACACTTAGTCGCACCGACACAACAAACGCACAATAGAAGTTGTGAAGAAGTTGAAGAAGAAGTACAATAGAAGAAGTTGGGAAGTTCACTCCGGGCGCAGTCTCTGCACCCCGGAACCTTCAGTAATTCAGAGCGTTGTTTGTGTACGTGTGTGCCACTCGATGCAGGTAAAACTGACACATTCAATATGGCGGATGTACTGACATATCCCTAACAAAAGCCAACATGTTCCCGGACCGTGACTTTTCTTTGTTCTCTTTTCTTAACCTCTAAAATATCTTTTGCTATCTCAACTGTCTCTTTGTTCTCTTTTCCTAACCTTTAACAGTGGTTCATGTTATGTATGTTAGAAAGTTTGTGTTAACATTATAACAATCTTGGGAGAGACTTGGAGACCGCGACATGCTCTGACAGCGCGTGAGACAGCGAGATTTCTCAAATGAAATTACGATCGGATGAACAGCCCCAAGACTTAATTTTCTCCTCATCCACTATTTTTTCCCCCCTTTTTACAGGGCTGATTATTATTCATTACTTTTTTCCAATCCCTGCTGACACCAAGTGGACCCACTCGATTTCACCGACGGATCTTTCGATCGGTTCGTCATGCAAGCTAACGGATCCCACCATGAACCGCAGCAACCCGCTGAAAAGATGGAAGGCTAACTCATCCAGTAGCACTGAAGATTTACAACTCTGCTCTCCCAACGCCAACATTCAAGTCCTCTCCTCCATTGACAATAACCTATCACTTCTCGATCTATGACACCAGGAGATTAAGTAGCTCAAAACCATCTTGGAGTTCACGCACCAACAAGTCAGAGAGCTAAAAGAAGATGATGCCGAACTTCAGTCAGCTATGAAAGCGATGACAATGGAGGTAGAAGTTCTCAAGGAAGAAAACAGAAAAATCAAAGAAGCACTGCAGGATTTACAGTCAAGAAGCATCCGGGATAACCTCATCTTTTCAGGCATTTCCGAGAGTACACCTGATAATCCAGAGTCTCAAGTAAAAATCGTCATGTAGACAGCGCAGAAAATCCTGAAGGAGACACTCGCTAACATCACCTTCCACCGAGTACACAGGATAGGAGGACCGCGAGCATGGAGTCATCACTGTCCAATTGTCGCCAAATTCGAACATTTCCAGCAGAAAGTCTTTGTGAAGTCAAAAGGATGGGAGGTGAAGGGTACAAAGTTTGGGATGAATGACCAGTTTCCACGTGAAATCAACGAGCGACGCAAAGTAATGAAGAATTACTGGCAACAAATAAAACGCGCCTCATGGGTTGTGGACAAGCTACTGTATGCATAGACGGTTGACTGTTTTGCAATTTCAAAGTCACCTCTTAGCTATTCTAATAGATGAGTATTACTTTCAAGTTTGCTCGAGTATTTGGTATATAGTGTAGAAAAACCGTGTTGTAATTTGTTTAGGGGGAAAAAAAGGGAATTGCGCACTTCCTATTGCACACTCCACTCACTGAAATGGGACATTCCCCTTGTTTTCTTTTTACTTATCTTTCTGTATGGTACTTCCTTTTACCTTCTTTATAGCACCCCCCGCTCCCTCACTTACCGAATGCTCACTCCCCCTTCCCTGACCCCACCGTACGCATATGTACTCGCATGCTACTTGTGCTTGTATGTTTAACTCGTGATACAGTAAATTCCATTGTCTTCCGTTTGCCGAACTCTTATACGACACGTTCAATACCTCAATACATAATACCTCCGAGCACAACTTTATATTACCAGCTACACAGTAAGAAAGTTCCCATTCGATACACATTTCTGAGAGTTATCCATCTTTCCCACACATATATAGAACATTTGTCTCATGGAATGTAAATGGCATTCATTCACTGGCTGCACGCTTACACTCTTAAATTGTGGATTATATCACAAAATTAAAAACGGATCTCTTCTTCATACAAGAAACCCATTCGTCAAAATCTGAAGAAAATTACCTATCCGATTAAAATTTCAGTCAAACCTTTTCAGCTAGCTATAACAGCAGACGAGGCGTTTCAATATTAATTCATAATAGACTACTTTTTACACTAAATAGGACAATAATTGATCCAAAAGGCCAATACATAATTGTTCATTCAACTATATTGAACAAATTATACACATTCGCGAATGTATACGCCCCTAATATTGATGATCCAACTTTTATTCACACATTTTTCACATCTGACCAATTGGTTAGCTGCAGCAGTGAGGTCGGCTATCCGAGCCGCCGCATCATCACGTCAAGGAGGCGGGCTTCAGCCAAGTTTAAACGTGCAGTGGTTTCTGTCAATAGTGCAGTTAACTGGACTTGTTTATGCTGCTCAGCTTCCAGTCTGCGCTTCACCCGAGCATCCTCTAGGTCGCTCCATATCAGCACCGTGCAACCAAGCGTTCGAGCGTGATTTTTATCTTTTAAGGTTTTGTGCTTGGCGTCACTCATAAGTTGTGCGATGTTGTCATTGACGACTTCAAGGACTTCATCTTTGACAGACTCTGCATAGCCCTGGACAAGATCCCTAGTTAACTTACTGACGAGCTCTTCCAGTGTGTCAATATTGTCGTATTGACTGGGACTTTCTGAAAATCCCGCCATGATTCCACTGCGTGTGCAGTAGCTGTACGTGATACGCAAATTAATTGTTTGTAATGTAAGCTCGTGTCCACCACTATGTAGTGTATATTGGTTTGGATAAAAACTTAATTTATTTAGGAGAAAAGAATAAGACGGAAGCGACATCTAAATTACTTCCGGTTGAACGTGATTTTAAGTTTAAACATTGAAATCAAACTATTCTCATAAATGGGCACCTTTTTAGGTGGGCGTCCCTTTTTAGATGTGTAAAACTGTCAGAGTGACAGAAAACCTCTATGTCTCGTAATCTTAAGATTGCTACAAGAATTAGATAAGAGTTCTCGATAACCAGAGGTCTTTTGTCGAATCCACACAAATGATACAGGTAGTGGATTTTATAGAAAATTTAATGAAAGCTAACAGTTACAGGGGAACAATGCAGAGAAAAGCAAATCAAAGGACAGGCATTGGTAAAGGAGGCTGAATTTGTGATGTGAGTGTGGAATGAGCATGCGTGGTGACAATGCATAGAGCTGGGGGTTCCTGTTACCCTTAATTTAAACCCAGATTTGCAGCAATCTTTACTTTTTACTAGACGGCACGTTAGACTTACGTTGTATGGAGCACAATTTAGGCAGGTTGGTTGATCTCCCGAATGTCTGACCGGTCCGGTGCGTACGTGGAACAGGTGGATTTTAAGTAAAAAGGAGGAAGGAATAAAAATAAATAAAAAGCATGAAAAAGAGATCCAATTGCAGGGCAGCCGAAGGAGCAGACGTGCCACGCCCTTTCCCTTCCCAATGGAGATTCGTCCGTGAGCTGCCCAAGCACCCGCACGGGTAGCTCGGGGCGCTGGCAGTGTCCTGCGGCTGGGGAAGGTCTGATGTGTCCTCGCCACCTTGTGGTGAGAGGTGGGGCTTCCTGGCTGAGCCAGTCTTCGGCAAGGTGGTCAAGCAAGCGAGAGTCCGCACCAAAGGGGGGGTGGTCACCACCCCCCTTGCCGGGGGCCAAAACAGAGATAGAACCGCCTTTTAATGTGACGTTTCCATCCTCAGATTATTTTGTGATTTAAAACCAGTGGGATAAAAGATTAATTATTGGATCTAAGATAACGAAACCACTTTCCATCTTCGGATTGTCATGCACACCGTTTAATCCATGCAAGGATTGTTTAACCTTATGTAGTGGCTTACTACAAACTTACTGTTTGTTTGTATAACATTTCTGTGTTCGTTTTGAGATAAACACTAGCATATTCGCAACCAGTTCAGGGTGTACCCCGCCTCCTGCCCGATGACAGCTGGGATAGGCTCCGGCACGCCCGCGACCCTAGTGAGGAAAAGCGGCTCAGAAAATGGATGGATGGATGGATGGACAAGCATATTCGGTTGGCAAACAAATTTAACCAGCAGACATTCAAATTTGGAGAAATACAATCACTGGATCATTGGTGTGGTGGTAGGCACTGCGAGCATTCAAGCAATGTTCTTAAAAATGTCACACAACATTCAAATTCGGTGACACTGGTCCCAAGTGCTGTCCGTTGGCAGTGACCCTCCACCACCAGTGGGTGTCGCTGGGCTCCATCAATTGTCTCAGAGGTCTTGAGTTGCATTTCAAAGGGCAAAGTCTTTTGAACTTCTAGCTTGGCATGTGGGACCAGCGGATTTTCAAGCTTTTTAGGTCAGTATCTTGAGCCCTGCACACACCAGGGGTCTTCTGATGGTTTCTGGGGTAACTGTTAATTAATTTAAAGTCCAGGTGAGAAGTCAGGATTCCTGGTCTCTGCTTTTGATGAGCTCTTTCAGATTGGGTGGCAATTCATTTAGCGTCCGTGTGAGACAAACCAGGCATCCCCGTGACAGTCTGTCTCGACGGTGGAGCGGAGACGCCCTGTCTGAGATTGGGGGTCATTGTGCCATCTGGTGAGAGCATGTCTGTTACATTAGGAACCAACTTCATCCATCCATCCATCCATCCATTTTCTACCGCTTATCCGGGTCGGGTCGCGGGGGCAGTAGCTTGAGCAGGGACGCCCAGACTTCCCTCTCCCCAGCCACTTCATCCAGCTCTTCCGGGGGGGTCCCGAGGCGTTCCCAGGACAGCCGAAGGACGTAGTCTCTCCAGCGTGTCCTGGGTCGTCCCCGGGGTCTCCTCCCGGTGGGACGCTCGGGCTCCTTCCCTGCCAGAGAGGTGACATTCCACATCCCTAGAGCCAGCTTCTGTAGCCGGGGATCGGATCGCCAAGGTCCCCTCCTTCGGCCACCGCCCAGCTCACACTGCACCGGACCCCTATGGCCCCTCCCACAGGTGGTGAGCCCATGGGAAGGGGGACCCACGTTACCCTTTCGGGCTGTGCCCGGCCGGGCCCCATGGGTGCAGGCCCGGCCACCAGGCGCTCGCCTTCGAGCCCCACCACCAGGCCTGGCTCCAGTGGGGGGCCCCGGTGACCCGCGTCCGGGCAAGGGAAAACGAAGTCCATTGGTTGTCGTCATCATTAGGGGTCTTTGAGCCGTGCTTTGTCTGGTCCCTCACCTAGGACCTGTTTGTCATGGGTGACCCTGCCAGGGGCATAAAGCCCCAGACAATTTAGCTCCTAGGATCACTGGGACACACAAACCCCTCCACCACGACAAGGTGACGGCTCAAGGAGGGGTTGACTGGGATCATTGAAAACAAATAGTCAATTTGTGGTAACATTTTAATTTTTACAGGAGCTATACGCCATAAAGGTGAGATAGGTAGGCTGTTCCAACATTTTAAATCACATTTTTGTTTCCTGTAGAGGTACGTGATTTAAATAATTGAACTCTGTCAATTTTGCTGAGATACTAATGCCTAGATAGTTGATGGATAGTTTCCATGAGTTATAGGGAGCATTATTGATTTTGACCTATTGATAGAATATTCTGATAATTAAAAACTGTTTGACGTGCTGCCTTGGGTTCTTGTAAATAAAGGATATCATCTGCATAAATATTGATTTTGTGTTCTGACACAGGAGTACAGATACCTTTAATATTAGTGTTCTGCCGTATTGCTATTGCCAGTGGTTCGATAAATAGTGTGAATAGCAGTGGCAAGAGTGGGCATCCTTGTCTAGTTCCTCTTTCTAAATTGAAACTTTGTGATGTGATGACAATTGCTTTGGGTGAGTTGTATAACGTTGCGATCCAGGGAATATTTGAGTTACCGAAGCAAAATTTGTGAAATACATCAAAAAGAAAAGACCAGTTAACTTTGTCAAAAGCTTTTTTTGCATCTAGTGACAAGACAATTGTTTTTAGATTATTACATTGATACATACTTATTAGTTTTATCAGTCGCCTGACATTGTTGATGGAGCTCCGTCCTTTAATGAAACAAACCTGTTTGGTCAGAACGTATTCTGAGGAGAATTTTTCTAGTCTGTTGTCTAAAGCCTTAGAAATTATTTTGATGTCCATATTAATTAGTGACAGCGGTCTGTAATTAGCTGGATGAGTGGGGGTTTTCCCTGGTTTCAGTAGTAAATAGGCCTTTTATATTTTATCTCTATCACCATTCTGAAAAATAGTGGTTCTAGTATACACCAGAAATTTTTATAGAAATCTGTGGAAAACCCATCATTGGCTGAAGCGCTACCTGTTGACATATGATTTAAGGCCTTATGTAACTCTGCGAGGGTTAATGGGGCATCTAAAAACTATTACTTTCGGAAGTTAATTGTGGGATGTTTAGGTGATTGAAAAAAGCTTCAATATCGTTTTTATTCGCATTATTATGGGATGAATATAAGATACTGTAGTAGTTGTAAAATATATCAATATCCGTGGTAATAGAATAAATTAGCCATTTGTATCTTGTATCGTTGTAATCAGTGTATTTTCTTTGGTACCTTGAAGTTGGTTTGCGAGAAATTTTCCTGATTTATTATTGTGCTCGAAATTAGTGTATTATAGCTGTTGTCGTCGGAACTCTGTTCTTGGTAATATGCAATCAAGTTGTCGTTTAGCATAATAAAGTTGGTTCCTCCTGGTGGTGGGGCTCGAAGGCTAGCGCCTGGTGGCCGGGCCAGGCACAGTCCATAAGGGTAACGTGGGTACCTCCAAATCTGAGACCATGGTCCTCAGTCGGAAAAGGGTGGCATGCCCTATCCGGGTCGGGGATGAGATCCTGCCCCAAATGGAGGAGTTCAAGTATCTTGGGGTCTTGTTCACGAGTGAGGGAAGAATGGAACGGGAGATCGACAGACGGATCGGTGCAGCGTCTGCAGTGATGCGGACTTTGTGTCGCTCCGTTGTGGTAAAGAAGGAGCTAAGCCGAAAAGCGAAGCTCTCAATTTACCGGTCGATCTTCGTTCCTACCCTCACCTATGGTCATGAGCTGTGGGTCGTGACCGAAAGAACGAGATCCCGGATACAAGCGGCCGAAATGAGTTTTCTCCGCAGGGTGTCCGGGCTCTCCCTTAAAGATAGGGTGAGAAGCTCGGTCATCCGGGAGGATCTCAGAGTAGAGCCGCTGCTCCTCCGCATTGAGAGGAGCCAGATGAGGTGGCTGGGGCATCTGATTCGGATGCCTCCCGGACGCCTCCCTGGTGAAGTGTTCTGGGCACGTCCCACCGGGAGGAGACCCCAGGGACGACCCAGGACACGCTGGAGGGACTACGTCCTTCGGCTGGCCTGGGAACGCCTCGGGATCCCTCCGGAAGAGCTGGATGAAGTGGCTGGGGAGAGGGAAGTCTGGGCGTCCCTGCTAAAGCTACTGCCCCCGTGACCCGACCCGGATAAGCGGTAGAAAATGGATGGATGGATGGATCCCAGTCAAACCCACATTAAAATGGTTCCAAATGCTAGACTCTGCAATTTAAAAAATCTCTAAAAATAAGAAAAACAGAATCAGCCTAGCTACTCTTCAGAAAGGTAAAACAGAAAGGGGACTTGACGCACCCAAGTTCAAACACTATTACTTAGCTAGCCAAATACAGTACCTCATTAAATGGTTGCATCCAAATGTTGAACAACAATCTTGGCTGGAACTAGAACAGATGGATAGCACCAAACTTTCAGACCTCCCATTTATCAGCAAAATTCTCAAACTCCACAATTTCTTAAGAATCCGATTATTGCTGCCACTTTATCATCTTGGTGGAAAAGTCAAGAAACCACGCAATCACAGTTGCCACCATATTATTCCTCCCCAATCTAGCACAATACCGATTTTGAGATGAACAAAATACCCCTTGTTGTATAATTCATGTATTTTTTGCTTTTTTCATATACCGTATTTTCACAACCATGGGGTGCACCGTATTAAAAGGCGCAGTCTCAGTTACGGGGTCTATTTCTGTATTGAACACATAAGGTGCACCGTATTATTGTGCGCAGGCATGGTAAAACATACACTAGCTTAAAACATAAGGTAGCATGCTAAAACAATGTTTTTAAAAAGGCAGCGGGAGCAAAACTGAGTTCGGTTGTACTTTATTGAAGTATTTAACAATGTACTCACGTTATTTTTTTATCAATCCTCATCCACAAATTCATCGAAGTCCTCATGTTCTGTATCCGAAATGAACAGCTGAGCAAGTTCTCAATCAAAGACCCCAGGCTCGAGTCAGTCTCGTTGCCGTGCGGCTCCTCAGAAATGATGCCGGCTTTTACGAAAGCTCGAATAACAGTGCAAGCAGACACGTCAGCCCAAGCATCCACAATCCATTCACAAATTGTGGCGTAACTCGCCCGGCGCTGCCTCCTAGTCTTAGTAAAGCTGTGTTCGCTATCTGTCGTCCATCGCTCCCACGCCGCTCGCAACTTCACTTTGAACGCCCTGTTTACACCGATGTCCAGCGGTTGGAGTTCATTAATCCATCGCTCCAACTCGAGCCACCTCGCCTTGTTTTTCTTTTTTTTCCCCGCGCGGAAACTCAGCTTCCTCTTCTTGACTTGGCGAAGCTCGTTTTCCTGCTCCCTCCACTTGCGAACCTTGGATTCGTTGAATTCTCTTGAGGCTGCTCGATTCCCATGTTCCTCCGCATAACTGATAGCTTGCAGTTTAAACTGTGCTCCGTAAGCGTGTCTCTTCGTAGGTGCCTTTTTCGACTTATACATACTCGTAAAGTATAAGTCAAGCCAGCCGCCCCAAATTTTGTTCAAACTAGGCATTTCGGTAATAGGTCGCCAACATGCGGCGAAAGCCACCTTCAAAATAAAAGCTTCCTAATAATACGGACGTCAGTGCTCTTTGGTTAAAGAATGCAACCAGCAAAGTTAATTTGAATCTTGAGATACATAAAAAAATTTAGTTTATTTGATATCTTATGAAAAATAAATGGTAAATGGACTGCACTTATATAGGACTTTATCTACATCATTACAGTCCCCAAAGCGCTTTACAAAGCCTCACATTCACACATACACATAAACCAATGGTCGACTGCTGCCAATGCGAGGCGCTGCCAGGTCCACTGGGAGCAAATTAGGGTTCAGTGTCTTGCCCAAGGACACTTCGACAAGCGGACAGTCATAGCAGGGATTCGAACCTGTTCTACCTACTGAGCCAAAGCAACACCAACATAATCCCATTGGTATCACAAGACAAGTCCAGATCTGTGTGACAGACCACCAAGGACTCCACTAAAAGAGGTTTGATGAAGATCTGATATTGTATTTCAAAATAAAAGTCTCCAAAAACTAGCTGTGGTTTCAAGGTCTCCAGGGCCAAGGTTCAATGTTGTCGCCCCACAGTAACTTTCCTGGGCTGGGTGGTCTCTTGGGTAGATACGGCTGTCTCTCCAGCTCACCGGGAGTCCATTCTGTCCCATTCAAAACCCAGTACTGTAAAATACATCCTTTTCGGGCCTGACTGGTTACAGCTGTGTACTTGGTACGCGGCTGAATTGGCCAAGATACTACAAAAGACCGCACACATTGTGATGTCACACCCCTTGACAGTACTCACGACAGAGTAATGGCACATGTGACTTCTTCTGCATTTACAATGTCACCTTTAAGACAAACCTGCTTGGAGAACATCTTGAATGCAACACACATTACATATACACGAGGGCATTAATATGGCAGATACCATCCAGGAGGGGGAGCCTCATGGTTGTGCTGCAAGGACAGTGGAGGAATCTCGAATTAGACTGGATTTGTAAGGTACGCCCTACTCGAATGCCGAGATGATTTTGTATACAGATGGTTGTCGTTTCAGGGACCCGGAGAGAGGTCTACAGGCAGCATATGCAGTGGTGCAGCAAGGAGGCAGCGGGCAAGTCGAGGTGAAGGAAACAGAGAAGGGAAGGGAAGCAATCAGCACAATTGGCAGAATTAAGAGCGGTGGTAAGAGCTTTAGAATTAGCAAAAGGAAAAATTGTGAACAACAATAAAGACTCAGCCTATGTTTGGGGTGTAGTGCATGTGGAATTATCACAATGGTTAAGAGCAGGCTTTTTAACAGGGACGCCAATTAAGCATCAGGATGAGATAATTCGGCTCCGTGAGGCTTTAATGAAGCCCCGCAAGTTAGCTATAATAAAATGCAAGGGACATAGTAAAGCTTGGTAGAACAGGGAAATGAGGTGGCGGATGCCGCCACAAAGCAGACCGCGGGCTACATGCTAGGATATCAGATGGTGTGTGCAGAAATAGGACCAGTTAAATTACTTCCAAAGGTGACTATAGAAACATTGTTGGAGGATCAAAGGCGTGCATCTCCAGAAGAGAAAAACAGGCTTGTGGCGTCACCCAGATGGTTGTCCTGTTCCCTCGGCGGTCGGCTGGTGGAGGAGGCTCACGGAGCGGCGCATGTGGATAGGGCACAAATGACACAAGCACTCACCCATTGGTGGCATCCTCACCTACAGGACGCCATTGAAAATTTGGTGAAAAATTGCGAGGTGTGTCAGCCATTTAATATTCGGCCAACAATGAAACCTCTCCAGGGCACTTTTCCATTGCCTAGACGCCGCGCAGAGGAAATTCAATTGGATTTTACAGACATGCTTGAATGTGTACGTGGCCAACGCTATTTGTTGGTAATTGTGGATGCGTATTCTCAATGGCCTGGGGTTTATCCCTGTAAAAGGGAGGATGTTGCCTCTGTCATAAACGCATTGGTTAACAGTTACATTCCAACCCATGGCTTCCCCAGGCAAATTAATTCAGACAATGGCAGACATTTAAAAAAGGAGCATCTTCAAAAGGTTGAGGCGGCCCCCGGCCTCCAACATTCATTTGGCACGGTATATCACCCTGCCCCAGGGTAAGGTGGAACGCATGAATCAAAACTGGAAATCCAAAATTACCAAGATTATGCCTCATTAGAAGATGAATGAATGAATGGTTGGAACAAAATTGACATGGGTGGACGCACTTCCCCTGGCACTCATGTCAATCCGCAGATCAGTGAACTCACAAACTCAGAATCAGAATCATCTTTATTTGCCAAGTATGTCCAAAAACACACAAGGAATTTGTCTCCGGTAGTTGGAGCCGCTCTAGTACAACAGACAATTTACAGAACACTTTGGAGACAGAAAGACTGACAAAAAAAAAAAAAGTCACTGAGCAGTAAAAGGTTGCTAGTTATCTGGTAATGCCGGTACATTTTTTTTTTTTTTGACAATTGTGCAAAAAGATGCAGAGTCCTCTAGCACTTAGAGCAGTTCGCATGACTAATATTGCAATAGTCCGGTGCAATGACCATTGTGCAAAGGGCGCTGAGACTTCAAGGAGTGTATGCGGTTTAAAGTGACGAGTAGTGCGATAATCTGGGACAATGTTGGTTGTGCAAACGTTACAGATACTCCTCAATCAGTGTGCAAATGGAGCAGATGCTACTCTGGCAGTTCACCCCATTTGGACTAACCAGGGGACACCAATTTCCAGGTCCAGCAGCTGTGGCAGGAACAGAAGAAGAAGAGGCCATACTTCGAAGCCCTCAACTGCCTTGTCGAGATGTTTTCCAAACAAGTGGGGAGCAAGACCACAGGGGGTGACCATTCAGACGACATCTTTACGGCACCATCGGTCTATTTGAAAGTCTTGAAGAGAAAATGGACAGAGCCGCGATGGACGGGTCCATACAGGGTCATCTAGAGAACCTCACACTCCCTCCGACTGGGAGGAAAAGGAACAACTTGGTTCCATGTGGGACAGTGTGTTCCCGCCCAAAAGGGGGCCGAGGAAGAACAATAATTTGGGGGGAATTGCTGTGTGTCTTTGCTATGCTTGCTCTTATTATAGTTTGTCCGTTCTTGTTTTACTTAGATCACTTAATTAAGAACACTTAATCATACCAAAAGAACTACACAAATGTTTCAATTTGATTTATGTGAAGTACTGGACTGCTCAACTTATTCTTACCGTCAGCCTCATTTGTTCTTGTGTAAGTATGGTTGGCACCCCTGTGATGGGTGGAGCTCAGTGACTGCCTACACAGCGTCCCTGGAAGTACTTTGGAATATTGAGGGGGAGTATGAGGGTCCCAGCTAAGGGTTTGAATCCTGTGTTGGTGACCATTAAAAATCTTTAGCGAGGACCCAGCATGGGTCACATCTACGGAATCGTTTAAAATGTGAAGGGGATAATCAGGGGTTTTACATTACTTTAGGGGTGGACCCGATTAATGCAGCCCTATGGGGGCACAAGCCAGTGCAAACTAGAAGCTGGTCCCAAGCCCGGATAAATGCAGAGGGTTGCGTCAGGAAGGGCATCCGGCTTAAAACCTTGCCAAACAAATATGAGCGTTCATCCAAAGGATACCATACCGGATCGGTCGTGGCCCGGGTTAACAACGTTCGCCACCGGCGCCGTCACCCTGCAGGGCGCCGTTGGAAATTCAGCTACTGTGGGTCGAAGTCAAAGAAGAAGAAGAGGTGGAAAGCGAGTTCTTCGGCAGAAAGAGAAGAGGAAAGCACAGAGCCTAGAACTGAATGTGGGGACTTTGAATGTTGGGACTGACAGGAAAATCTCGGGAGTTGGTTGACATGATGATTAGGAGAAAGGTTGATATATTGTGTGTCCAGGAGACCAGGTGGAAAGGCAGTAAGGCTAGAAGTTTAGGGGCAGGGTTTAAATTATTTTACCATGGTGTCGATGGGAAGAGAAATGGAGTCGGGGTTATTTTAAAAGAAGAGTTGGCTAAGAATGTCTTGGAGGTGAAAAGAGTATCAGATCCAGTGATGAGGCTGAAACTTGAAATTGAGGGTCTTATGTGCAATGTGATTAGTGGCTATGCCCCACAGGTAGGATGCGACCTAGAGGTGAAAGAGAAATTCTGGAAGGAGCTAGACGAAGTAGTTCTGAGCATCCCAGACAGAGAGAGAGTCTTAATTGGTGTCTTAATTGAGAGAGTCTTAATTGGTGTCTTAGTCTTAATTACGTTCTTTTTCACGGCAAAGTTCAGATGTATCAAGAGTGAAATGACCGTGGAAATGTGCGGTGCCTCACGCCAACTTCATGGCACATGCTTAAAATGTGTTAAAATTACATAATTTACCCCTCATCTCCTTAAAAAAAAAACATGATTTTTTCCAGTGTGACCTCTCCTGTGTATTAAAATAATAAATTGAGTCATCAAAAAGGAGTCAAAGTTTTTGATATCCTCTTTGATATGCTGATGTGCTTCTATTTGAATTCAAAAGATTACAAATACCATAAATTTACACATGAACCTTTATCTCACAGCGCTGAGTGTAGGTTACTGTATGAACACATTTGTTATGAGTTATAAAAAATACATGGTATTAACCTTGTGGGGTGATCAGTCAGCCACGTGCTCCCAGCAACCCGAGAGAGCAGGGTCACCCATGATCGAAGAGACTCTCTCCTCGAATGGGGTGAGGCCCTCCGCCTTTTTTTTGGCCACACTTTGGCGGTGGGCAGCTGTCCTCCGCTTCACGTCCACCTTAATGTCTGACCACTTTTTTTTTTTTTTTTTTTAGTTCAGCGTGTGTGCGCTGTTGTGACCCCACAGCATTGACAGCCGCACACAGGCGTTCCTATTCGCTCCTCTTTCGCTAGTTAACCCCGGAGGACAGCGTGCCAAAGAGGATTTTCTTGCGCACCTCCACTTCATTGAGCAACTTCACATTCAGAAAAAAATATTTTTCTCCATTATCTTGCTCATTTTCCTTTTTTTGTGAGCATGCAGAGATCGGGATCTCAGATGCAGGGTTCATTTAAATATCCATCCATCCATTTTCCAAGCCACTTACCCTCACAAGGGTCGCGGGCGTGCTGGAGCCTATCCCAACTATCTTCGGGCAGGAGGCGGGGTACACCCTGAACTGGTTGCCAGCCAATCGCAGGGCACACATAAACAAACAACCATTCGCACTCACATTCACACCTCGGGGCAATTTAGAGACTTCAATTAACCTACCATGCATGTTTTTGGGATGTGGGAGGAAACCGGACTGCCCGGAGAAAACCCACGCAGGCACGGGGAGAACATGCAAACTCCACACAGGCGGGGCCAGGGATTGAACCCCGGTCCTCAGAACTGTGAGGCAGACGCTCTAACCAGTCGACCATCGTGCCGCTCATTTAAATATGGTTGCATATTTAAATGTGGGCGTGGACAGGGAGGAGTCGGCTACTCCAACATGTCCGCTCATTTCCACATTGACTGGGATGTACGAAGGAAATGTGCTGGGATTCATGCGCACGCACAGATTCATACATCTGGATATTTTTGTGCGTACGAGTTTTCTGGATTTGAGCGTACGCCATGTTTCAGTGGGAAATCTTTGTACATGAGGCCCCAGATGCCTCCACTTCTGTTGACTTGGGAAATTTCATTTTCTCTATGCTTGCACAAGTTAAATTTGACAGGCAACGTGAGAGCGAGAAGACTGACCAAGGCCAGAGCAGACGCCTGGTGGTGGTGCGGCACCCGCTTGTTGGGGTGGCTGGCTCCTAATTGGTCGGGTTCTTGTGCTCTAATATCTGTGATTTTACCTGTTACCTTGTTCTCTTTAGACCACGTGGAACCCGATGAATGAAGCGTACAGTCCGTCGAGATTATCTGTCTGATGCTACTCGAGTTCTCTCCCCAGTTTATATCGACACAATTGGTGTTCCAGATGAGTATAAACTGGTAGACCAGGTTGCAGCATGTTTTGAATTTATTTTCTTGTGGATTACACCAAATAAAAATGTTGATCATATTAATTATCTACATTACAATCAGTAGAGACTTACCAATTTTACGGCAGACGCGGTGTCGGCGATTCATGGGCAACTGTCGGCGACATCCCTGATGGCCTACCAGAATCGCATGGCACTGGATACGCTTCTACCAGAGAAAGGTGGGGTATGTTCTATGTTCAAAGATGAATGCTGTACTTTCATCCCTAACAACACAGCCCAGACGGCAGTCTTATGAGGGCACTGCATGGGTTGAGGTCTCTGTCTGCAGAACTAAAGTCTCACTCTGGGGTGGACAGGTCCTTATGGGACCAGTGGATGTCATCCTGGTTTGGCAATTATGAAGGTTTGATTACTTTGGTTCTAGTCTCGATTGTCGTGAGGGTCCGGATATTTTTTATTTGCGGATGTTGTTGCCTTCTGAGCTTCAGTTCCCTTTGTAATTGTGTACTCATCACGGCTGTAGAAGGCAAATTTGATCAGCCACCACCATATCAGATGTTCTTGACTTCGGCGGAGACCGTAGCTCTCTTAGTTGTCAGTGGAAGGGTCGGAATCTGATGCCGACAGTGAGACTATAGTCTATAGTTAGTAGCTGAGGTCAAAAGGGGGAATTGTTATATTATTCAGGGATTTCTTTTGTGCTCAGTATGACTTGCATAGAATTGGAAAGCGGCCTTTGACCACTTGGATAATTGTTTGTGCAGAAAAGTTACTTCAACCCGTTGGTGCAAATATTCATGCGGCTTGTGTAAATTTGTTTACAGGCGGCGGAACAGGACGATGGGGAAGCTCAACAGCCATTGGATGAAGCTGCTCCTCCCACGAGGATAGTATAAATTGTGAGGGCTGTTAGGGGAGGGCGCCTTTTCCTATCCATCTGCATGGCGGGTGTGAGAATTGGTGTGGGGGAATGAAACAGCCCAGAATTCTGATGTAAAATGTACTTTTTGCTGAATTCCTGATAAAGCGGCTCAAATTGCAACCTGTGTGAATTATTTGACTGGTTACCTTTCCTCAAAGGAAAAAAAAAAGAAAACGCATTTGGTGAGTTTGGCAGCAGTTTATCTGACTGTTGTAATGTCACTTGTGTTCTAATATCTAGACTGTCTCACTATTGTTCTGCTGTGGTATTCACCCCTAGTCCCCTTGTCCACTCTGTCCGTCACCTAAAACCCTTTTCTGTCTGGCTGCATTTTCAATAAACAACAGACTAATTTAAAAATAAGCAGAAAGAGAATTTCAAACTCCCCTGTTGCACAGCAAAACTGTTCCAGGACAAAGGCATACAGATCCACCATTCTGCAAGACCATGCAGCTAAACAGGACATGTTTTAAAAAAAAGTGTACATCACCCAACTCTTGGTGCTGGGATAGAGAGGCGTGTGAGTAGGCTTTATGTTGTTGTCTGTAATTATCAGGCGATCTTATTGCGAGTGAGTTAAATTGCAGGAATCGAGTGCGAAAAGCGCACATGCGTGATGATGCGACTGTGCATGAATTAAAGGTGTTGACACCTCTCTCATTCAGAAACTCGTCTCAAAATTTTTACAACCTGGAGCTAGAATGTCAACATCGTTTTTACAATACAACAAAGCTTCCTTCTTGAAGGCAAACATACCTCGATATTTCTCATTGTACCATTCTTGGAACTTTACACGTTCGGTCACTGACATGCGATCAATGCTGTAGTAGCTCAGCGGGGCGTAGGACCCCATTTATTCTAGAGGCTCTTGTGGGCTAAAAATGTGGGGTAAGTGACCTTTCACATGATTGTCAAAACCTAAGGCTTTAGGTAATGCACCGAGACGCCTAGTGAAAATGACAGTGAATCAATTAACCTTAATTTTATACTTTGTGTCTGTAAAACAGATGACTTTACTTCTTTGCCTGATGAGTCTGATTACAATACCCATCTTGGTCATTGTGGAGATTAATAGGTAAGAATCGAACGATTGTGCATTATGCGTATGAAGGTGCAGTCTTTAAAATGTGGATTCTGGGAATACAAGAGAAATTTCTCAAAACAGTCATTTCCGTACCAGTGTCGATCGACCCCTTGGAGCGACTTTGTACAGACTAGGAAGGGAATACGTTTATTGTTGGCGTCCGCGTTGGTTTCGAAATCATAAAATATGATTTTTCTTTTTCACAAGGCTGTTGGGGTTTAAAGAGGTTGTATAGATGACCGTTGTTTGTTATGTCAGGGTCATCCAAACCCACTCCGCATATTTGATATTTAATGACGGGACGTGCTTGTTTTTGCGGTTGTTTGTTCAGGTTTATATAGAATATCTGACCGCATTATATTTTTTGTGTCACATTAACTAATTGAGGTCTGGATACCTGCTATTTGTCTGTATTCTTTATGTCTAGAGTAGCAGCGTTCGTTTCGACACGTTTTATTATAGTCAGTACAATGGAAGGGTGCGAATCCTGACTGCATGCAAGATGGGTCGGCACAGACATAACAGTGTCCTTGACAACAATGTGGACGTGGATTTTGAAGTCCTTTGTAGCAAAATCAGTAATGCCCAAGAAAACTATAAACTGAAATTATACTGCATTAGTGGTTCTGTGTCCAGAACAACAGCAATGGGTCGGGAGATTTGGGGCAGTCTGTCTCGAAATGACTGAAGGTCTTATTTTTAATAATGCATGGATATCGGCTAACCCCACAGCTGTCTGATCATTCAGACCTAGAGCCCTTTGAAGTTGTTGAACAGCGGCTGTCGATGTCAATGTATTGGCTAATAATCATGCTACTGATGTAGCAAAACACAGATTACTGTTGTCAAACTCTAGGTTATTGTCGGCGATGATTTCTAAATTAGATTGTACCACCCGTTTGAGTAAATTTTGTAGTGTTTCATCGATAATGTCCATGTCATCCGTTACATTAACTATCTTGTGCTGTCTCACATTTTCACCTATCAATTCCAATTGAAAAATATCCCCTGGTACGGCGCTTAAAATGACTTTGTTGATTACTTCGTTCGCAATACTCATTACCTCTGCACAAAAAGATGTGAAATGGGAACCCCTCTGTTTTCAGGTGCGGACATTCTCTGATCTCTATATTACAGAAACGTTCACGCCTCACTGTTTCGCCACCTCTCTGTATATTTGGATTAGGATTCATTTTGCATTGTTATGTGATTGTTTGTATAATTTGTAAGAGATTGTGTTGGTACATTATCAAGCAAAAACAATTGACAAAATCTTCCAAATCTTGGACTCCGTTTCGTTGAACATTTTCATTCTGTATCTGATAGCATCCGTTTTGCTCCGATGTCTGATTGATAATTTAATCTGTAATAGAATGTGTTGGTACATTATCTAGTGAGAGACTATTGCCTAATTCTAAACTCTCTGTGCTTTCCTTTTCGAACACAGAATAAAAAGTTGAATAATATAACATTGAATATGAGTATGAAAGAAAAAGCTATACCATACGACCTATAGATTTGGATTAAGAATATAAAAAGAAGATAGATACTAGGCAGGTCTCCTCAGCCCTTGGAAGACAATGTTTGCAATGTGTCCGTGGTCAATTCCTCAGCCAGTCAATCCATCGTGCTATGAAGAATATGATATGTGCATATAACCAGTGTATTACATCACATTATTCTGTAGTAAATATAGAAAATAACATAACCGTAGAAAATAATCTAGGATGTCCAGATCGGGAGAACTACATTTATGGAGTTGAAGTCTACTAAAATACGGAACTGCGGTCTGCTCCGGGTGCCAACAACAAGAGCTGCAACCCCACACTCCTGCATTGCTTTCAGTGTGGCAGCACCACGAATGGCGAAGGAGGAAGCAGAAACGGGGCAAGCACGGAGGTATGGGAGCTAGATTAGCGGCTAAACCACACAATCCTGCTATTCCCTCCATTGTGTTAGCCAATGTACAGTGTCTGGACAACAAGATGGATTACATTCGACTGCTGCGCTCTACCGGTAAAACTGTGGGAGAGTGCTGTGTTTTTGTGTTTGTGGAAACATAACAAAGGTCAGAGGACAAGGATGTTAAAGATTTTCTTGATAACTCGAGAACCCCTTTACAAGGCACATCTGCCTTTTCGAAGTGATTATATAGGAGATAAACAGCAGTTAAATCGATAAATATGATGCCGCATGCGCCTTCTGCTTTTTGCATCTAGCGCCTTCTGGTCTCTGTCTCTTTAAGGCGCTGTGACATAACACTAGCCGAACATCCTGTTCATTTGGCGTTGTGTGCTATCATTCCATGCTGTTGTTACTGTTCTTGTATATTTGTTGTCATGTGATTTAGCGATGTAACGATGGTTTATTGTGTGGCATTTGGTTGTACGATGCAGCCCTATGGGGGCACAAGCCAGTGCAAACTTTAGGCCGGTCCCAAGCCCGGATAAATGCAGAGGGTTGCCTCAGGAGGGGCATCCGGCTTAAAACTTTGCCAAACAAATATGAGCGTTCATTCAAAGAATTCCATACCGGATCGGTCGTGGCCCGGGTTAACGTCTGCCACCGGCGCCGTCAACCCGCAGGGCGCCGTTGGAAATACAGCTGCTATGGGTCGAAGTCAAAGAAGAGGTGGAAAGCGGGTTCTTCGGCAGAAAGAGAAGAGGAAAGCACAGAGCCTTGAACTGAATGTGGGGATTTTGAATGTTGGGACTATGACAGGAAAATCTCGGGAGTTGGTTGACATTATGATTAGGAGAAAGGTTGATATATCCAAATCCAAGATGGCGCCTACCAGTGTGGTCGCCTCGGTAACGCGCTCTTTAGTATTGTCTTTGTTTTTGTGTTTTTCGTCCGTCTTTGGAGACCTTACACGTGCACAATTGTTTTTTGTCAATGTCTTTCCCCAAAGTGTTCTGTAAATTGACTGTCTGTTGTACTAGAGCGGCTCCAACTACCGGAGACAAATTCCTTGTGTGTTTTGGACATACTTGGCAAATAAAGATGATTCTGATTCTGATATTGTGTGTCCAGGAGACCAGGTGGAAAGGCAGTAAGGCTAGAAGTTTAGGGCAGGGTTTAAATTATTTTACCATGGTGTAGATGGGAAGAGAAATGGAGTTGGGGTTATTTTAAAAGACGAGTTGGCTAAGAATGTCTTGGAGGTGAAAAGAGTATCAGATCGAGTGATGAGGCTGAAACTTGAAATTGAGGGTGTTATGTATAATGTGATTAGTGGCTATGCCCCACAGGTAGGATGTGACCGAGAGATGAAAGAGAAATTCTGGAAAGAGTTAGACGAAGTAGTTCTGAGCATCCAAGACAGAGAGAGAGTCGTAATTGGTGCAGATTGTAATGGAATCCCCGTGGACCATGATGTTTGCAGATTACATTCTGATCTACAGTGAATGCAGGGAGCAGGTGGAGGAACAGTTAGAAAGATGGAGGCATGCACTGGAAAGCAGAGGAAGTAAAACAGAATATATGTGCATGGATGAGAGGGGTGGTGGGAGAAGAGATAGCAAGGGTGGAGGACTTTAAATACTTCGGATCAACCATCCAGAGCAATGGTGAGTGCGGTCAGGAAGTGAAGAAACGGGTCCAAGCAGGTTGGAACGGGTGGAGGAATGTGTCAGGTGTGTTATGTGACAGAAAGAGTCTCTGCTAGGATGAAGGGCAAAGTTTATAAAACAGTGGTGGGGCCAGCCATGATGTACGGATTAGAGACAGTGGCACTGAAGAGACAACAGGAAGAAGAGTTGGAGGTGGCATAAATGAAGATGTTGAGGTTCGCTCTCGGAGTGACCAGGTTGGATAAAATTAGAAACGAGCTCATCAGAGGGACAGCCGAGGTTCGATGTTTTGGAGACAAAGTTAGAGAGAGCAGACTTCGATGGTTTGGACACGTCCAGAGGAGAAATAGTGAGTATTCCAACTTCGGGTTGCTCTCCGTTCCCGGGTGCCCTTTGGCCCCACTCCGGATGTCTCGTCCTGGTCTCTGAGTGGGACCTTGGGGGCTGTGCTGCTGTGTCCCGGGCCTGTGCCCTCCTCTTTCCTCTCCTGCTGTACCGCTGTGGTCGTCGCCCTTCTCTCCCTCGGGCTGTCCCTCCAGGAGGCATCCGAATCAGATGCCCCAGCCACCTCATCTGGCTCCTCTCGATGTGGAGGAGCAGCGGCTCTACTCTGAGATCCTCCTGGATGACCAAGGATGACCAAGCCTGGATGACCAAGCTTCTCACCCTCTCACTAAGAGAGAGAGCCCAGACACCCTGCGGAGGAAACTCATTTCGGCCGCTTGTATCTTGTTCTTTTGGTCACGACCCACAGCTCGTGACCATGAGTGAGGGTAGGAACGTAGATCGACCGGTAAATAGAGAGCTTCGCCTTTCGGCTTAGCTCCTTCTTCACCACGACGGACCGATACAAAGTCTGCATCACTGCAGACGCTGCACCGATCAGCCTGTCGATCTTGCGTTCCATTCTTCCCTCACTCGTGAACAAGACCCCAAGATATTTGAACTCCTCCCCTTGGGGAAGGATCTCATCCCCGACCTGGAGAGGGCACTCCACCCTTTTCCGACTGAGGACCATGGTCTCAGATTTAGAGGTGCTGATTCTCATTCCAGCCGCTTCACACTCGGCTGCGAACCGCTCCAGTGAGAGTTGGAGTTCACTGCTTGATGAAGCCAACAGAACCACATCTGCAAAATGCAAAGATGCAATACTGAGGCCACCAAACTGGACACCCTCTACGCCTCGGCTGCACCCAGAAATTCTGTCCATGAAAGTTATGAACAGAATCGGTGACAAAGGGCAGCCTTGGCGGAGTGCAACCCTCACTGGAAACGGGTCCGACTTACCGCTGGCAATGCAGACAAATCTCTGACACCGGTCGTACTGGGACCGAACAGGTTTGGTACGCCATACTCCCGAAGCACCCCCCCCACAGGACATCCAATGAGGGACACAGTTGAACGCCTTCTCCAAGTCCACAAAACACATGCAGACTGGTTGGGCGAAGTCCCATGCACCCTCGAGGACCCTGCCGAGGGTGAAGAGCTGTTCCACGGCCAGGACGAAAACCACGCTGCTCCTCCTGAATCTGAGATTCGACTTCCCGACGGACCCTCCACTCCAGCACCCCTGAATAGACCTTACCAGGGAGGCTGAGGAGTGTGATCCCCCTGTAGTTGGAACACACTCTCTGGTCCCCTTCTTAAAAAGGGGGACCACCACCCCAGTCTGCCAATCCAGAGGCACTGTCCCCGATGTCCACGCGATTCCCTACAACATCCAGAGCCTTTAGGAACTCCGGGATAATCTGGAGTGGACATCCTCTATTGCTACTCTTACGTTTGAGCAACATTTTTGCTCATCAGATCAGCCAGTGTCGTATTTGTTGCACTGGTCTTTTGTATTTTCGGGTTGAAGTGCTGCGAGTCGTGGCCGTGGTTGTGGTCCCAGTGGAACGGCGAGGCACACGACGACAAGAGTTGACCCGCGAGTACATCGTTTATTTATTAGGAAACGCGCCTAAAATTATCTCATTCGTTTACGGATGTTAATGTTAAATGTATTTAGCGACAAAGTGATGTTCGGGATTATGTCACAACACAATGTACTTAATATTTTCCTTGAGGATGCATTTGGGATTAGCCTTTGAAGTTGGTAATAGTGGAAAATGAAGTGAAAACAGAATGATTTGAGTTAATTCTTTACCAGAATGAGAGTGCTTAAAGAGGAGGATGCTATTCATGTGGCACAGCTTGAAGCAGGCATCAGGTGCAGGTGGACGGGCCTGGCTCAAGTTGGAGGCCAGAACAAAACGGCAAAGAAATGAGGCAAATTTTATTTTAATCTTAAATTTGTACATCAACATTAACTTGAGCGGTGTAAATAAGTTTTTTCTGCGTGAATACTTTTAGTTTTTTTTTTTGCCTTATTGTACTATTCAGTCTTCCAATGCAGCCCTATGGAAGGCACAAGTCAGTGCAAACTGTAGGCCGGTCCCAAGCCCGGATAAATGCAGAGGGTTGCGTCAGGAAGGGCATCCGGCTTAAAACTTTGCCAAACAAATATGAGCGTTCATCCAAAGAATTCCATAGTGGATCGGTCGTGGCCCGGGTTAACAACGTCCGCCACCGGCGCCGTCAACCTGCGGGGCGTCGTTGGAAATTCAGCTACTGTGGGTCGAAATCAAAGAAGAAGAAGAGGTGGAAAGCGAGTTGTTCGGCAGAAAGAGAAGAGGAAAGCACAGAGCCTAGAACTGAATGTGGGGACTTTGAATGTTGGGACTATGACAGGAAAATCTCGGGAGTTGGTTGACATGATGATTAGGAGAAAGGTTGATATATTGTGTGTCCAGGAGACCAGGTGGAAAGGCAGTCAGGCTACAAGTTTAGGGGCAGGGTTTAAATTATTTTACCATGGTGTCGATGGGAAGAGAAATGGAGTCGGGGTTATTTTAAAAGAAGAGTTGGCTAAGAATGTCTTGGAGGTGAAAAGAGTATCAGATTGAGTGATGAGGCTGAAACTTGAAATTGAGGGTCTTATGTGCAATGTGATTAGTGGCTATGCCCCAGAGGTAGGATGCGACCTCGAGGTGAAAGAGAAATTCTGGAAGGAGCTAGATGATGTAGTTCTGAGCATCCCAGACAGAGAGAGAGTCGTAATTGGTGCAGATTGTAATGGACATGTTGGTGAAGGTAATAGGGGTGATGAAGAAGTGATGGGTAAGTACGGCATCCAGGAAAGGAACTTGGAGGGACAGATGGTGGTAGACTTTGCAACAAGGATGCAAATGGCTGTAGTGAACACTTTTTTCCAGAAGAGGCACGAATAGGGTGACCTACAAGAACGGAGGTAGAAGCACGCAGGTGGATTACATCTTGTGCAGACGATGTAATCTGAAGGAGGTTACCAACTGTAAGGTAGTGGTAGGGGAGAGTGTGGCTAGACAGCATAAGATGGTGGTGTGTAAGATGACTCTGGTGGTGGGGAGGAAGATTCGGAAGACATAGGCAGAGAAGAGAACCATGTGGTGGAAGCTGAGACAGGACGAGTGTTGTGCAGATTTTCGGGAAGAGGTGAGACAGGCTCTCGGTGGACTGGAGAAGCTTCCAGAAGACTGGACCACTGCAGCCAAGGTGATCAGAGAGGCAGGTAGGAGAATACTTCGTGCATCTTCTGGCAGGAAAGGAGAGAAGGAGACTTGGTGGTGGAACCTCACAGTACAGGAAATCATACAAGGAAAAAGGTTAGCAAAGACGAAGTGGGACACTGAGAGGACCGAGGAGAGGCGAAAGGAATACATTGAGATGCGACACAGGGCAAAGGTAGAGGTGGCAAAGGCCAATATGATGACATGTATGGCAGGTTGGACACTAAAGAAGGAGAAAAGGATCTATACAGGCTGGCCAGACAGAGGAATAGAGATGGGAAGGATATGCAGCAGGTTAGGGTGATTAAAGATAGAGATGGAAATATGTTGACTGGTGCCAGCAGTGTGCTAGCTAGATGGAAAGAATACTTCGAGGAGTTGATGAATGAGGAAAATGAGAGAGAAGGGAGAGTAGAAGAGGCAAGTGTGGTGAATCAGGAAGTGGCAATGATTAGTAAGGGGGAAGTTAGAAAGGCATTAAAGAGGATGAAAAATGGAAAGGCAGTTGGTCCTGATGACATTCCTGTGGAGGTACGGAAGCATCTAGGAGAGGTGGCTGTGGAATTTTTGACCAGCTTGTTCAATAGAATTCTAGTGCGTGAGAAGATGCCTGAGGAATGGAGGAAAAGTGTACTGGTGCCCATTTTTAAGAACAAAGGTGAGGTGCAGAGCTGTGGGAACTATAGAGGAATAAAGTTGATGAGCCACACAATGAAGTTATGGGAAAGAGTAGTGGAGGCTAGACTCAGGACAGAAGTGAGTATTTGCGAGCAACAGTATGGTTTCATGCCTGGAAAGAGTACCACAGATGCATTATTTGCCTTGAGGATGTTGATGGAAAAGTACAGAGAAGGTCAGAAGGAGCTACATTGTGTCTTTGTAGATCTAGAGAAAAGTACAGAGAAGGTCTCTATGGCAGAGTACCCAGAGAGGAACTGTGGTACTGCATGCAGAAGTCTGGAGTGGCAGAAGTAAGACAGAATATATGTGCATGAATGAGAGGGGTGAGAAGATTGAGGCTACAGGGAGAAGAGATAGCAAGGGTGGAGGACTTTAAATACTTCGGATCAACCGTCCAGAGCAATGGTGAGTGTGGTCAGGAAGTGAAGAAACGGGTCCAAGCAGGTTGGAATGGGTGGAGGAAGGTATCAGGTGTGTTATGTGACAGAAAGAGTCTCTGCTAGGATGAAGGGCAAAGTTTATAAAACAGTGGTGAGGCCAACCATGATGTACGGATTAGAGACAGTGGCACTGAAGAGACAACAGGAAGAAGAGTTGGAGGTGGCGGAAATGAATATTTTGAGGTTCGCTCTCTGAGTGACCAGGTTGGATAAAATTAGAAATGAGCTCATCAGAGGGACAGCCAAGGTTCGATGTTTTAGTGATATAGTGAGTATATTGGTGGTAGGAGGATGAGGATGGAGCTGCCAGGCAAGAGAGCTAGAGGAAGACCAAAGAGAAGGTTGATGGATGTCGTGAGGGAAGACATGATGGCAGTTGGTGTTCGAGAGGAGGATGCAGGAGATAGGCTTACATGGAAAAGGATGACGCGCTGTGGCGACCCCTAACGGGACAAGCCGAAAGGAAAAGAAGAAGTACTCTTCAGTCTTCCAGATTGCTTAATTTATGTTGTGCCTTTGGTGTTTGCATGACTGGTATTAGTATTGAGCTGACATTTTCTCAAGCACTTGCAAAGTCAAACAAAAATTGTCAACACATAGTAAACAATCTAACATCTTGGAAGTGAATTTTAATTTTACAAAATGGCACTTAAACATCAGATGAAAATGATCCTTTTGAGAAATACAATATACATTCCCGTCCAACAGTATTGGAACAGAAAGGTCAATTATTTTGTTTTTGTTGTATACTTAAGACATTTGGGTTTCAGATCAAAAGACAAATATGAGGCAAACATTCAGAATTCCAGCTTTTATTTCATGGTGTTTACATTTAGGAGCTACATGAAACAACTCAGGACAGAGCACCTTTTGTTGAACCCGCCAGTTTTCAAGTGAGGAAAAGTTGCTCAGGTGTTGCCTTTTCGATTGATTGCTTAAACAACTCGATAATGGTTGTTTTTGGCTTTCGGTTTCACTTGTGAAAACTACATTTGTTGTTAAGCAAACGAAGACCAGTGAGCTGTCTATGGAAGAAAAGCCAGCTATTTTGGAGCTGAAAGAGGAGAGAATATCCAGAGCTATTGGACAAACATTGGGCATAGCCACTTCAACATTTGAAATGTCCTGAAAAAGAAAAACTACTGGTGTACTGAGCAACATACATCGAACAGGTCGGCCAAAGGTATCGACAGCAGTTGATGACAGAAACATTGTGGGAGCTGTGAAGAAAAACGCAAAGACACCAGTCATGCTTCACACATTATGTGTGAAGCATGTTGGAGGTAATGTCATGGCTTGGGGCTTGCATGGCTGCTTCTGGAAAGGGCTCACTTGTCTTTATTGATGATGAAACGCATGATGGTCGAAGCAGAATGAATTGTGAAGTCTACAAAACCATTTTGTCTGGCAATTTAAAGAAAAATGCATCCAAACTAATCGGGAGAAGCTTCATCTTGCAACAAGATAATGACCCAAAACACACTGCTAACACAACAAAGGATTTCACCAGGGGGAAAAAGTGGAAGGTCTTAGACTGGCCAAGTCAATCACCGGACCTTAACCCAATAGAGCACAGGTGTCAAACTGGTGGCCCGGGGGCCAGATCCAGCCCGTCACATCATTTTATGTGGCCCGCGAAAGCAAATAAAAATTCCTCGTGTTCTGGTGTAATACCATTGAGATATTTGCAATCAGTTTTTTGATACCAATCCCCCTTTGAAAAGAAATGTAATAGTTGAACAACATGTTTTTTATAGGCTTCTGATTGCAAAACTGGCTATTCAATAATGTGTTGTGTATACTGTATGTAATTACAGTATAGGAGGTAAACTTTCATTTATACGGGTTCACAGTTGTAGCGGACCTCCGAGGAAAGTCATAACTACGCTGTGGCCCGTAACAAAAGTGAGTTTGAAACCCCTGCAATAGAGCATGCATTTTACCGACTGAAGGGAGAAATCTTCAGAAACAAAAAATAACTGGAAAAGGCTGCAGTAAATGCCTGGAAAAGCAATTATAATAATCTGGTGAAGTCAATGGGTCGCAGGCTTGATGCAATTATTGCAAGTAACAGTTATGCCACCAAATATTAAATGTTTTTTACCTTAAGTTAATTAAATAATGTCTGTTCCAATACTTCTGCTCACTTAAAAAATGGGTGGCTTCAAATAAAAAGTGCTCTGTCCTGAGTTCTTTAACACATCTCAATGTTAATTAAATAAAAGCTGTAACTCTGAACTTTTGTCTCATATGCATCTTTTGCTCTGAAACCCAAATGTCTTCAGTATACAAGAAAAACAAAAGAATTGACCTTGCCGTTCCAGTATTTTTGGAGGGGACTATATTTGAGCCTAGGTTTAACAGCAACACAACAACAAAAACTGCACACTGAAAGAGAGATTGACTGACTACATAAAACAGAATGAGAACATGTTAGCGCAGGCAATCTGCCGTTTATTGATTAAATTAAACACATTTAAAAGGGAATTAAGAAGTAAATGCCAACATAATGGTCAATGAATCAAAAACTGCAGTCATTTATGCCGCTTTTACACTGCAAAGTGCCAGCTCAGCTCTGCTTAACTTGTTTTAGGTCAGTCCATCTTCAAATAGCATCACAATTACAGGAGACTCAGGGTCTCCTGTAATTATTTTGAGGCATGCCAGTATCGTCCACGATAAGAAGAGACATTTGTGAGTAAGTAGTGGGTGGTACATGCTGAGTAAGTACAGTGCACTGGAAAAGGGGCATTAACTGATAAATTCCCTTACATTCTCTGGGGCAAATGGCACATTTTGATATTGTCCTATTTTCTGACATTGTATGAACATGCTTCAAAGACTACAAAACCAAGATTAAATTCTCATCAAATTCAATGCAAGACAGACTACAGTAAAACTACAGCCAGGGGAGTGTTCATGAAGACGAATAATAAATGTTGAAACCATAATGTTGCCATTTCAAACTGAACTACAGCCAGGGGAGTGTTCATGAAGACGAATAATAAATGTTGAAACCATAATGTTGCCATTTCAAACTGAATTACCCCGGTGAATTAATCTACAATTGCTAGTTCCTAGTGGTCTATTATCACTTGGTTGCACCTGTTGGATGCTGCAGTAGTCTGCTAACGTCTAAAGAGATAAGACAATGATATTAAGAGGATATAAGAGTTTTTTTTTGTTTTTTGTTTTTTTTTTTCTCTTCCCCATTTCCTTCAGACACATTTTACCTTCTTCGTGGACACAGGTCCCAGTACACAGCTTTACTTCATGACTGAAGCTGCTTTTATATGCTTTACTTGTGTTCTTTAGTAGGGGCAAAGTATAGTTCCATGGGTTTGTTCACCTTCCAGTATTTTTCACTGACCAGCTCCAAAGAGAAGGAACCATTCAGAACCTATGGAGAGAATTTATGAGTTTAGATAAATACACACATGATGGAGCCTATCTGGTTATGGAACATATTTAATCAATTCAACATTCATGAAGTTTATTCAAGCCTGTGCCGGAGTAGGCTTTTTGCAGCCTTATAATATGAATTTACTGCACGTTCACACTGTCTGATGGCACCTGCATTGAATCTTGGTTACGAGAATGAATATCAAGCTAAACACTACATTGTGAGTACATGCAGTGTTTTTATTTATTTATTTTTTTATTTCCTGGGTTTGTCGTCAGGGCGCCGGTGAGACAAGAATTTAATGTGCACGTGTGTAAAATAATAAATGAACATTACATTACACCAGATGTTGGGAATAACCCAAGCATCCCATACATACAAAGAAAGTAGAACAAATCAGCTCAGAAATTAAGTTGTGTTGAATAAATAAATGTGAAATGACGGGGAAAAAAGTGTTGAACACGCCAACTTCTTCTTTTCCTTTCATCTTGTCCCGTTTGGGGTCGCCACAGCATGTCATCATTTTCCATGTAAGCCTATCTCCTGTATCCTTCTCTCTAACACCAATTGCCCTCATGTCTTCCCCTCACTACATCCATCAACCTTCTCTTTGGTCTTCCTCTAGCTCTCTTGCATGGCAGCTCCATCCTCATCACCCTTCTACCAATATACTCACTCTCTCTCCTCTGGACATGTCCAACCCATCGAAGTCTGCTCTCTCTAACTTTGTCTCCAATACATATAACCTTGGCTGTCCCTCTGATGAGCTCATTTCTAATTTTATGCAACCTGGTCACTCCTAGAATGAAAGTCAACATCTTCATTTCCACCACATCCAGCTCTGCTTCCTGTTGTCTCTTCAATGCCACCCTCTCTAATCCGTACATCATGGCTGGCCTCACCACTGTTTTCTAAACTTTGCCCTTCATCCTCGCAGACACTCTTCTGTCACATAACACACGACACCTTCCTCCACCTGTTCCAACCTGCTTGGACCCGTTTCTTCACTTCCTTACCAGACTCACCATTGCTCTGGACTGTTAACCCTAGGTATTTAAAGTCCCCCACCGTTGCGATCTCTTCTCCCTGTAGCCTTACTCTTCTCCTCCACCCCTTTCATTTATCCACATATATTCTGTCTTACTTCAGCTAATATTAATTCCAATCCTTTCCAGTGTATGCATCCATCTTTTTAATTGTTCCTCCACCTGCTCCCTGCTGTCACTGCAGATCACAATGTCATCTGCAAACATGGTCCATGGGTATTCAAGTCTAACCTCATCTGTCAGCCTATCCATCACCACTGCAAACAGGAAAGGGCTCAGGGCTGATCCCTGATGCAGTCCCACCTCCACCTTAAACTATCACACCTACAGCACACCTCACCACTGTTCTTCTGCCCTCATACATGTCCTGTATTATTCTAACATACTTATCTGCCACTCCAGACTTCCGCATGCAGTACCAAAGTTCCTCTCTGGGTACTCTGTCATACGCTTTCTCTAGATCCACAGACACAACGCAACTCCTTCTGACCTTCTCTGTACTTTTCCATCAACATCCTCAAGGCAAATAATGCATTTGTGGTACTCTTTCTAGGGATGAAACCATACTGTTGCTCTTAAATACTGACTTCCGTCCCTAGTTTAGCCTCCACTACTCTTTCACATAACTTCGTGTGGCTCATCAACTTTATTCCTGTATAGATCCCACAGCTCTGCACATCACCCTTGTTCTTAAAAATGGGCACCAGCACACCTTTCCTCCATTCCTCAGGCATCTTCTCACCTGCTAGAGTTCTGTTGAACAAGCTGGTCAAAAACTCCACAGCCACCTCTCTAGATGTTCCTGGTCCACCAGACTTGGCTCCTCTACTTTTCCTTCTCTCTCATTTTCCTCATTCATCACCTCCTGAAAGTATTCTTTCCATCTATCCAGCACACTACTGCCACCAGTCAACACATTTCCATCTTCACCCTTAATCACCCTAACCTGCTGCACATCATTCCCAACACAATCCGTCTGTCTGGCCAACCTGTATAGACCTTTTTCTCTTTCTTTAGTGTCCAACCTTGCATACATGTCCTCATATGCCTCGTTTGGCCTTTGCCACCTCTACCTTTGCCCTACGTCACATCTCATTCCTTTCTCCTCTCCTCTCAGTGTCCCACTTCTTCCCTAACTTCTTTCCTTTTATGATTTGCTTTGAGGTTCCACCACCAAGTCACCTCTCCTTTCCTGCCAGAAGATACACAAAGTACTCTCCTGCCTGTCTCTCTGTTCACCTTGGCTGTAGTGGTCCAGCCTTCTGGAAGCTCCTCCTGTCCACAGAGAGCCTGTCTCAGCTCTTCCTGAAAAGCCACACAACACTCTTCCTTTCTCAGCTTCCACCACATGGTTGTTTGCCCTGCCTTTGTCTTCTTAATCTTCCTCCCCACCACCAGAGTCATTTTACACACAACCATCCTATGCTGTCTAGCCACTCGCTCCCCTACCCTAAAGTCAGTAACCTCCTTCAGATTACATCGTCTGCATAAAATGTAATCCACCTGGGTGCTTCTACCTCCGCTCTTGTAGGTCACCCTATATTCCTGCCTCTTCAGGAAAAAAGTGGTCACGATAGCCATTTCTATCCTTTTTGTAAAGTCTACGACCATCTGTCCCTCCAAGTTCCTTTCCTGAATGCCATACTTACCCATTACTTCTTTGTCACCCGTTTCCTTCACCAACATGTCCATTACAATCTGCACCAATCACAGCTCTCTCTCAGTCTGGGATGCTCAGAATTACTTCGTCTAGCTCCTTCCAGAATTTCTCTTTCACCTCTAGGTCAGCCGCTAATCACATTATACATAACACCCTCTATTTCAAGTTTGAGCCTCATCACTCGATCTGATACTTTTTTCGCCTCAAGATATTCTTAGCTAACTCTTCTTTTAAAATAACCCCTACTCAATTTCTCTTCCCATCTAAACCATGGTAAAATAATGTTAACCCTGTCCCTAAACCTCTAGCCTTAATGCCTTTCTACCTGGTCTCCTGGACACACAATATATCAACCTTTATCCTAATCATCATGTCAACCAACTACCGAGATTTTCCTGTCATAGTCCCCACATTCAAGTCTGGTCTCTGTGCTTTCCTCTTCTCTCTCTGCCTAAGAACCCGCTTTCCACCTCTCCTTCATCTTCGATTCACTGAATTTCCACTGACGCCCTGGGGGTTAACGGTGCAGGGGGTGGATGTTGTTAATCCGGGCCACGACGGATCCGGTATGGAATTCTTTAGATGAAGGCTCATATTTGTTTGGCAAATTTTTAAGCCGGATGCCCTTCTGAACACAACCCTCTGCATTTATCCGGGCTTGGGACCGTCCTAGCAGTCTGCACTGGGTTGTGCCCCCCATTGAACACACCAACTGGTATTTATTTAATACTTTGTACAAAAGCCTTTGTTTGCAACGACAGGTTCAAGTATGGAGAAACTACTGTATTTTCTGGACTATAGAGCGCATCGGAATACAAGCCGCGCCCACTAAATTTGTAGAATTATTTTTTGTAACATATATTAGCCGCAGCAGACTATACGCCGCGGATATATACGTTGTGAAATTAGATATTTACACAGAAATATTTTGTAAATGTTTATTTACAGACCTTGTTTCCAAACAGTGCCTGTAACACAGCAGTAAAACGGCTCAAACATAACAGAAAAGTAATTGTTTTTATTCATCCTCCTCCCATTCACTGAAAGAACTGAAGTCGTCTTCTTCAGTTGAAGAGCCACAGAACATCTCCGTCACACACCATTTCAGTCTCTCTGTCAGTGTCGCTCTCAATGTCATTTTCATCTCGAGACAGTTACCGCTGCAGTTGTGCTGTTCTCCTAACGTAGCAGTCCAGCCTTTCAAAATCCGTTGGTGATCGTAGATTCTTTCACACTGCTCCATGCTTTTAAGATCCACTGGCAGACCTCAGAAAAGGATGATCTTCTTCGCAAGCGGCCAGTTTTTGTGAAAGATTTCTCACCGCCGGTCATCCAAGCCTCCCACTCACCTCGGAGTGCCGCTTTAAAAGCACGATAGACAGATCGATGGCTTTCAACTTAAAAGCTGCATCATACGCTTTTCGTCTTGTATTTTCCATGATGAGGATGTAAAAAATAAAAAATATTTTGCGTTCGTGCGTGTCGTGCTGCGTTTTGCGTTGACTGCGCCAAAAACTAGCATCGTCTTTTTCTACATGCTGGAGGCATTTGCACATTCCCAAACCCTAGTGCATTATGGGAAACGGTCATGTTTTAAGCATTTATATACGGTATTATCTATATTTTAGCTGCATCGTTGAATGGGCCGAAGGGTTCAGAGCGCGGAAAAAAAGTAGTGGCTTATAGTCCGTAAAATACGGTAGTCACATGCATTGCTCTGGTGTGATTTTGACCCATTCCTCCACACAAGCAGTTTTCAAATCTTGAAGGTTCCGTGGGCTTATTTTAGGTACCTTGAGTTTCAATTCTTTCCATATATTTTTTTATAGGATTCAAGTCAGGTGATTTGCTGGGCCATTTTAGCAGCTTTATTTTTTTTCTTTGAAACCAATTGAGCTTTCTTGGCAGTATGTTTTTTCTTGGCAGTATGTTTTTTGATCTTTTTTAAGCTCTCCACAGGTGGACCTTGGTTCTTGGAGAACTCTTCTGATTATTTTTTGCACTCCATCACAAATCTTGCGAGGACCGTGCTCATTGGAACATTCAGAAGCTTAGATATGCGCTTGTAACCAATGCCGTTTTCCAACAATTAGTTTGCGATGGTCTTGAAACAACTCTTTGCTCTTACCTTGTGATGTTATAATGAACCCAAAGCCTCAAAGCTTGTGTCAGACTGCCTGAATCACATTGCATCGAAATGGTGCTTCGGAGCTTGTATCGTCCCCCAAACATCATGTGACCGTTTAAGTTTTAAACTTCATACGTCACCACGCGTATCGACAGCTCGAACCGGATTGGTTGCTGTCATTTGATTTGAGAGCTCATTTTGCGCTAACTTGTGGTTGCTTGAACAATTGTTATTTTTGAATAAAAACTTGTAAAGACATCACTGTTCCCTTTTGTTTCTGTTCACAAGTCATCCCTTTTATAATAAAGATGCACGTGGCCAACATATTTACTTTGTGGAATCCAGCTTTTTAATGCCAACTTCGTCTATTTAAATTAACGCAAACAGACTTATGTAAATAATACATCTTTTTGCTGAAAGATAACGAGAGTGTCTTGTTTCACACAGTTTAGTGGCGTAGGTTTCTGTGATTTATTTTATCCGCCATATGTCACTAATGTTCTCACTGAAGCACCAAAGCTCCGAAGCTGTCAACAAATCACAAATTGAAGGAAAGCCTCAAAACTTTATGAGGCTTCAGCCACACAGCACTAGTCTTACCCATCATGAGATGCGTCTTGACTCACACCTTGGCAATGAGACCTTTTTGTCGCCCATCAATAAGGACTGAATCAGGTGTTATTAATTTGCACTGACAAGGGGCTGGATTGCTGTTTGATGATATTTAGTGAGAGAAATGGTGACGTGTTAAATACTTTTCAGCGGCTGTATGTATACATACACAAACACACACATTATGGGTGGAACGGGTCACAAAATCCATGGTTTGGCTCGTATCTCGGTTTTGTGATACGTTGACTCCTAAAGTCTGAAGGTCAAAACTCCGATATATTGTAAATGTCCATATTTTATTTTTCTGATGCATAAACGGGTATTTATTAATTATTATAATAATTTTTATTTTTAGAAATGAGCTCATCAGAGGGACAGCCAAGGTTCGATGTTTTGGAGACAAAGTTAGAGAGCGCAGACTTCAATGGTTTGGACACGTCCAGAGGAGAAATAGTGAGTATATTGGAAGAAGGATGATGAGGATGGAGCTGCCAGGCAAGAGAGCTCGAGGAAGACCAAAGAGAAGGTTGATGGATGTCGTGAGGGAAGACATGATGGCAGTTGGTGTTCGAGAGGAGGATGCAGGAGATAGGCTTACATGGAAAAGGATGACGCGCTGTGGCGACCCCTAACGGGACAAGCCGAAAGGAAAAGAAGAAGAAGATAATAATTTTTATTTTATTTTTTTAAACCGTCCAGTTCCGCTGCATGGACTTGCAGAATGGTGGATCTGTATGCCTTTTGTGCTGGAATCGTTTTGCTATGCAACAGGGGAGTCTGAAATACTTATTTTAAAATCCATTATTCTGACGTTTATTGAAAATGCAGCCGGACAGAAAAGGGTTTTAAGGGACAGACAGAGGGACAGAGTGGGCAAGGGGGGTATGAACCACAGAAGAACAATAGTTAGTCTAGATATTTGAGCACAGTCAAGGGGACACCTGGTGAGGACATGCAATGACTAACCACTAACCAAGAGAACAAGATGAGAGGACAGAAAAGGATAGGACAGAATGTGGGACATGAGTAAGGCAGTGCTACTGACGAGTGGTCCTTTTCATGTCTATCAAGTTATTTTTAGTGTCTAAACAACTGTAAGACAACTGTTGATATGTTGGTATAACCTGTGCTTATTACTGATCCAAGCACAAGCAATTAAAGCCTCCTGTGTTGGGCCCTGTTGATGGTTGGGGCCCCCATGCTCTCTAGGGATTGGTGGGGGCGGTGGCAGCGGTGGGGCATGCTGTGTGTGGGGTGGGTGGAATTGGGCGTGGACGGGGGGTCGTCCGGTGCCCTCCTTTTGGGTCAGGGCGCTTTCGTTGTGCTGGGGACCGCCCTGGGTCCTGGGGAGAGGGTGGCGTCGCCCTGGTTGGGTCCCCCGCTGGACGGGTTCGCTGGCTTGGCCCCTACTTGTGGGTGGAGGGGGTCAGGCCCACCCTTCTCCAATATGCCGGCTCTGCAACTCCATACACCAGTTGACGAACATGCATGTGATATGGTGTTCATTCACTAATGTTGGATTAACACGCTACTGGCTTTAATTGCTTGTGCTGGGACCACTAATAAGTACAGGTTATACCAACATATCAACTCACAGGTTCTTACAGTTGTTTAGACACTAAAAAGAGCTTGATAGACATGAAAAGAGCAGTCCCCAGGACAACGAAAGCGGTCCCCAGCACAACGAAAGTGCCCCGACCCAAAAGGACGACCACCCGTCCACGCCCAATTCCACCCACCCCACACACAGCATGCCCCACCGCTTCCACCGCCCCCACCAACCCCTAGAGAGCATGGGGGCCCCAACCATCAACAGGGCCCAACACAGGAGCTAGCCGCCACCTGAAAACGGTCATCGCCCACCAAAAGCAAGCCCATGTTAAGCGCCCGTCGAGAGCAAGGACAGGCGAGGGTGCCAAGACAGGGGAGAGGAAGGCGGACCCCCATCTCTCTGCGGCCCACCAACCGAAGGGAGGGCATGCCCCAGGAGTCAAGCCTAGAGAAATGTGTGTATGTGGTGCATTAAAAATCCACGGAGGAAAGGCATGGGTGGCAAGAGTGTAGGCCAGAGTGCTGGAACACCTGGCCGAGTGTCCTCCCCAGCCGACACTGCCATCCCCCACAGATGGGTGTATGATGCATTAAAACTGGAGAAACGGCAGGGCGGAGAAAGAGGGGGGGGGGGGTGTCACGGGGCGACCAGAACGGAAAACAGCACAGATGTGCCAGTACCCGGCCCGGCTCCATCATGCCTCGTTCCAGTACCCCAGGGGACCGTGAATGAGATGTGAATGTGCCCAATATGCGAAGCATGTACAGTGTGAGACCGGCTGGAAGACCAGCCTTTACACCTTTACCTTTCTGAAGGGTAGCTCGGCTGATTCTATTTTTCTTATTTTTAGAGTAAAATTTAAAAATGGCACAGTCTAGCATTTGGAACCATTTTAATATGGGTTAAAATGGGATAATTGAAAATAAATAGTTAATTTGTGGTAACGTTTTCATTTTTACTGTAGCTATATGCCCTAAAAGTGAGATAGGTAGGCTGTTCCAACGTTTTAAATCATCCCCCCAAAAAAATTGCAGTAGCTGTACATGATTTAAATGACTTAACTCTGTAAATTTTGCTGAGATATTAATGCCTAGATATTTGATATTCCGTTGTAATGGGAAAGTTTGGATTTTGGTTCCGTAGGTTTCCATGAGTTAAAGCCTCTTTATACTCCCGCATTTGCGTGGCCGACAACGACCGCATTGAATCATGTGACCGACGAATTGCCCCGCACAGCACCTCTGCGTAGCTTGCCGACAAAAATAGTTGCTGCGCGTCGAACGCCGCGGAGACCATCTCTCGTGATTGGTCCGTTTTAGTCACATGCTGTAATGACGTACACAGCGTGCCCTTTGGTTCTACATACCATCTACGTCGCCGCCTTCTCGATCGATTTTGCAGCATAATTAAACGTATCATCTGGTCATCTAGGTCCATTTGTTTTGTTCCATTGTTGTTGCTTTTTCCTTGTTACTGAAAGGAAAGTAAAAATGGCTACCGGAAATGGACAAAAAAGATAGAGGAAACTCCACCCTGTGGTGTCCTAGCCAATACCAGCTGTAGCGACACCCCTGACTTGGAGGTGAAGTGCAGTACATTTTCAAAACTGTGCGAATGGGTTGCACTAGAGTATAAAGGCAAACTACGCGAGGGACAGCCGCAGTGACGTCAGTGCGGTCGCCGTCCGTGACAGTATAACGAAGCCTTTAGTCATAAGGAGTATTATTGATTCTGACCAATTGATAGCATATTCTGATAATTGCGAAAATGTTGAGGTTAAAAATTGTTTGAAGTGATGCCTTGGGTTCGAGTAAATAAAGCGGGATATCACCTGCGTAAAGACTGATTTTGTGTTCCGACACAGGAGTACAGATACCTTCAATACTAGTTTTCTGCCGTATCGCTATTGTCAGTGGTTTGATAAATAGTGCGGTATAATTTGCAGTAGTGCCTACTGCAAATTTTCAAAGCACCAGCCCTTCGCTGTACGTTTCCCCTAGGTCTACCAAAATTGGGGTGCTTAGGGAACAGTCCAAGACCTACGAAAAAAGTATCTTGGAGCAATGCCCTTAACCCCACAGGAAGTCCTTTGCTTTCCAATTCTGACCCATTTTTTGTCTTTTACAGGCGTCATATTTTAACAAACGCCTCCTAGAGATTTGCCGTGACATCAAAAGCTGTTGTAACTTAACTCCAGATCGTCATATCTTCTAAATTTCACACACTTGCGAGTCCACATTGAAAGGAATCTATGGGGAAAAAAATTTAGTCTTACTAATAACGCCACCTACTGCACAAGGACATGTGATGTTTCATACTTTGTTGTTCTTCTAAATAGCGGGTTAATCCTATCACAGTTTCTGTACAATTTAAAAAACAAAAACAAAGGCTCAGTCGTGCCCCTTCGAATTTTCAGAAAAGCAGCCCTGGCGCTACGTTTCACCAAGAGCTACCAAAATTGGGAGGCATATATAACAGCCCAAGACCTACAAAAAATAAAAATAAAATCTAATTTTTATTTTATTTTTTATTTTTTTTTAAAGTCTCTTGGAGCCACACCATAAACCCAAAAGGAAGTCCACCATTTTTAATTTACTTTCACTTTTTACCTAATTTTTCACCTTTTATTGAGGTCACAGTTTAACATACTCCTCCTAGAGATTTAATCCAATAGACTTCAAACTTTGGCTCTCATCTAAAGATAGGGAAGATGAAAAGTTAAAAGCTTTTCATTCCATGCAACGCTGTTGCTGTGATGACATGCTGTTTCACTGCATTGTTCGCCAAGAAACCAACGCTGTTTTGAGGGTTTAAACGTATGCAAACTCATGAAACTTTGAATACACCAAGTCAAGCAAACCTTTTAATATTTTACAATTATTTTTGAAAATCTTAAAAGTAGCTCAGTTGCGCTCCGTACATATTTTCAAAAAAGCAGGCCTGGCTGTACAATTCACCTAGGTCTACCAAAATTGGGAGGCCTATGGAACAGCCAAAGACCTCCAAAAAAAAGTCTCTTGGAGCCATACCCGAAACCCAACAGGAAGTCCGCCAAATATTTACCTAATTTTTCACCTTTTATAGGGGTCACATTTTGACAAACTCCTCTTAGAGAATTGAATCCGATAGACTTCAAACTTTGGGTGTCTCTTCTTAAAGATATTGAAGATAAGTTATTAAAAGATTTTCATTCAGTGTAACGCTGTTGTGAAATGCTGTTTGCTGTGCTGTTCGCCAAGAAAACAACTCTGTTTTGAGGTGTAATTATGCAAGCAATCTCATGAAACTTTGTACATACAAGCCTGGTGAACATTTTAATATTTTACAGGTTGTGCAATTTTTTAAAAAAATGGCTCAGTAGCGCCTCTTACAAATTTTCAAAAAAGCAGCCTCGAGTATACGTTTCAGGGGTGTTCAAATTCATTTTTGTCTCAGGCCACATAGTAGTTATGATTTCCCTCAGAGGGCCATTAGAACAGTGAAACCATATAAATGTTTAATCACCAAATCATATTATTACCATTACACAACAAATTGAGGGATAACTAGTTTTGAAATCCGAAGACAAGGATAATAGTTTGTTCAAGTATTGTTTAAGTTACTGTAGAAGAAGGGTTTGGTAACAGAAAAATGCAATATCTCAACATTATTGTTTATTATTATAACAATTTGGAATTTGGGTACAGATTTTAGCAAAAATCACGGGAGTTCCCGAAAATGATTTGCTTTTGCGGGCCACATAAAATAATGTGGCGGGCCTTGAGTTTGACACCTATGACCTAGGGCTACTAAAATTGGGAAGCATACACTCCCCTCCAAAAGTATTGGAACGACAAGGCCTATTCCTTTGTTATTGTTGTATACTGAAGACATTTGGGTTTCAGATCAAAAGATGAATATGAGACAAAAGTTCAGAATATGAGACAAAAGTTCAGAAGTCCAGCTTTTATTTCATGGTATTCACACCTACATATGTTAAACTACTCAGGACAGAGCACCTTTTCTTTGAACCCACCCACTTTTCAAGTGAGCAGAAGTATTGGAACAGACATTATTAAATTAACTTGAAGTGAATAACATTCAACATTTGAATTGAACCCTTACTTGCAATAACTGCATCAAGCATGTGACCCATTGACTTCAGACTACTGCATTCTCTTTTCCAGGCCTTTACTGCAGCCTCTTTTAGATCTTGTTTGTTTCTGGGTGTTTCTCCCTTCAGTCTCCTCTTCAGGGGGTAAAATGCATGCTCTATTGGGTTAAAGTCCTGTGATTGACTTGGCCAATCTAATACCTTCCACTTTTTCCCCCTGATGTAGTCCTTTGTTGTGTTGGCAGTGTGTTTTGGGTCAGTCTTGTTGGATGATGAAGCTTCTCGTGATTAGTTTGGATGCAATTTTCTGTAAATTGTCAGACAAAATGGTTTAGTAGACTTCTGAATTAATTCTGCTACTACCATCATGAGTTACATCATCATTAAAGACTAGTGAGGCCGTTCCAGAAGCAGCCATTCAACCCAAGCCATGACATGACCTCCACCATGCTTCACCGATGACCTTGGGGGTTTTGGATCATAAGCAGATCCTTTATTTCTCCATACTTGGGCATTTCCATCACTTTGGTAGAGGTAAATCTTACTCTCATCGGTCTATAAAACTTTGTTCTAAAACGTTTGTGGTTCATCCCTGTATTTATTTGTAAAATCCAATATGGCCTTCTGATTCTTTTTGCTGATGATTGGTTTACATCTTGTGGTTTGGCCTGTATATTTATTCTCTGGAAGTCTTCTTCGAACAGTGGATTGTGATACCTTCACCCCTGCCCTGTGGAGGTTGGCAGTGATGTCACTGACTGTCGTCTTTGGGTGTTCACAGCTCTCACGTTTCTGTTATCAACTGCTGTTGATACCCTTGGCCGACCAGTTTGATGTCTGTTGCTCAGTACACCAGTAGTTTCTTTTTCAGGACATTCCAAATTGTTGTATTTGCTTTGCCCAATATTTGTCCAATAGCTCTGATCAATTTTCCCTCATCTCAGCTTCAAAATGTTTTGTTTTCTTCCCATAGACTGCTCTCTGGTTTTCATGTTTGCTTCAAAGCAAATGCAGTTTTCACAGGTGAAACCTAAAGCCAAAAACAACCACTATCTAATGTATAGGCAATCAATCTAAAAGGCAACACCTGAGAAACTAGCAGCACTCATCAGTCACGTTACAATACTTTTGCTCCCTTGAAAATTGGGTGGCTTCAAACAAAAGGTGCTCTGTCCTGAGTTGTTTAACACATCTCCATGTAAATACCACAAAATAAAATCTGGAATTCTGAACTTTTGTTTCATATTAATCTTTTGATCTGAAACCCAAATGTCTTCAGTATACAACAAAAACTAAGGAAGTGACCTTGCCGTTCCAATAATTAGGGTTGTAGGCCTACAAAAAAGTCTCTAGGACCCATACTCTAAACCCAACAGGAAGTCTCCCATGTTTTATTTACTTTCAAATTCTGACCTATTTTTCGCCTTTTACATCTGTCACATCTTAATGAACTTTTCCTAGAGATTTTAATCAGACTGACTTCAAACTTTGGATGTCTCATTTAAACATAGTGAAGGTGAAAAGTTCAAAGCTTTTTGTTTCGTATAACGCTGCTGCCATTGCGACATGCTGTTCACCGCGTTGTTCACCAAGAAAACAATGCTGTTTGCAAGGTCGAAACATGCATTCATTGTGAAGTTTTGCACACACCAAGACTGGCAAACAATTCAGTATTTTAGAGGTTTGCTGTGCAATTGTTTAAAAATGTCTCCGTAGCACCCACTACAAAATCTCAACAAAGCAGGCCTGTACATTGTACACTGTACATTCCACCTACTGTAGGTCTACCAAAATTGGGAGACGTGTACAGTGCTGTGAAAAAGTATTGACCTCCTCCTGAATTTTTTTTTTTTTGCAGTTTCCCCAGTTTAAGATCATCATACAAATGTAAAGATCAGACAAACATAGCACCAGTGAACTTAAAATGCTGTTTTTAATTGGAAAAAGGAAAAGAAAAATTCAAAGTTACCTGCCGCTGTGTGAAAAAGTAATGGCCCTTAAAACTAATAACTGGTTGGGTCATCCTCAGCAGCAACAACTGAAATCAAGTGTTTTCTGTCACTGGCAATGACCCTTTCACATCTCTGTGGAGATATTTTGGAAGAACCTCCTTTTTGCGATTGTGTCATTTTGTTGCAGCTCTTTTGTCTGGCTTGACTTGGTTGGGACAGATACTGTTCAGTGATTTCTTGATTGAACAGGTCTGGATGTAACCAGGTTTGGGTGTGATCAATGAAAATTAACCAGAAATTGTAATTAACCTCACTTAATTCATGATTTAACGGGGGGGGGGGTAACTTTTCCACACAGGGCCAGTTAACTTTGAATAGTTTTTTTCTTTAATAAATGAAATAATTTAAAACCCATGGTGCCGTGCTATTTTTTGATGTCAAAATACTTTAGTTCGGGACAACACTGCACACACACAGGCACCATGCTTTTCCGTCTTTTCCTCCCCACTCCTGGCCCTCCCTTCTTGATAACGTAAGCGATACGTGCATGAAACATGGTAAGAATTATTGTTTATTCCCTAACATGGAAGTAATGATTAGTGACTTACAATGCGTTGGCAGACAGCTCCATCCCCCACCCCCCCCCCCACACCATTTATTTTTACAAAATATTGTGGTTACTTCATCAAATTCATTTATTAAATTTTTGACACGCTGGCCAGACACAGTGCCATACTGGCAGGTAATATCGGACGCTGGATTTTTTTAGCCCCCAATATCCGGAACAATCTGTGTTACGGCTGTAACGAATCAGTGTTCAGTGATTTCCTTAACAAAATACGGAGGTTCCGTAACATTTGACAGCTCTGCAAAAGTAAAAAATAAAAACTGAATGAAAATTAACTAATGAAAATCAGACATTGCTTTTAAATTGTGGTTCAATAGAATTATTTCCCCACAAAAAAAGGAGAAACAAGCCTGGACAGAAACAATGGCCCCTTAACTTAATATTTTGTTGCAATCACTGCAATCAAATGATTTTTGTAACTTGCAATGAGACTTCTGCACCCCTCAACGGGTATTTTAGCTCACTCTTCATGAGCAAACTGCTTCAGTTGGGTGCTTTCTCCAGACAGCATGTTTCAGCTCCTTTCACAGATATTCAATAGGATTTAGATCAGGTCTCATAGAAGGCCACTTCAGAATAGTCCAATGTTTTTGTTAGATATATTTTAGTAGTTATCATTTATTTGCTTAGCTTGCATTATTATTTTGCATTAGTAGCTTGCATTTGTATTTTGCATTAGTAGCTTGCATTAGTATTATGGACAATATTTAGATAGAAAGATGTCTCGCCTTCAAGAAGATGACTCAGCAACATTTGATGGAAGGGCGCCTTGACCAAGGACGTGATCGGATGTGGTCGGGGACGGGACAGGTGTCGTCTGGTCCTATGTTTTGTGTTGTGTCTTAATGCTTAGAACATTATGTCTTGTAGAACCCTCCTATTTTCAAATAAATGTAGGAGCGACGGGGGAGATTGTTTAGAGCGTGTTGAGAGGCTGTAACCTGAACAATCTCCCATGCGCCCTCCTCATGAGTAAAATGACCAACGTCTTCATTCCTTTTGTGTTTATTCATTATAATGTTTGGTGAGATAAATCCAACAGTTTTGTTTTTAGCCATTCTTGTTTTTTTGCTGTGTTAGGAGACATTATCCTGTTGCAAGACCCATAGACTAACCTTTTGCTGACAATGGGCAGGTCATTTCCTCTCTCTCTCTCAAGACTGTCAATATTGACAGTCTTGAGATTTAAATGTACCCTGCACACATTCAGGACACCCTGTTCCAGATGCAAAAAAGCAGCCCCAGAACATAACAGAGCCTCCTCCATTTTTCAAAGTTGGGACAGTGTTCTTTCCTTGATATGCTTCATTTTTGTGTATGTGATGTGGCTTGCCAAAAACTTCCAGTTTTGTCTCATCTGTCCATAGAACATTCTCTCAGAGGCTTTGTGGCTTGTCAACATGGAGTTTGGCAAATTCCAGTCTTGCTTTTTTATGATTTATTTTCAACAGTGGTGTCCTCCTTAGTCGTCTCTCATTAGGTCCACTTTGGCTCCAATGACAACGGATAGCGCGTTCTCACATAGATGTACCTTGACCTTGAAGGTCACCCTTAATTTCTTTGGAGGTTGTTCTGAGCTATTATGTTACCATTCGTATTATCTGTCTCTTCCATTTGTCATCAATTTTCCTCCTGCGGCCATGTCCAGGGAGGTTGGCTACAGTCCTGTGGATCTTAAATTTCTGAATAACATGTATCTGTAGTCACAGGAACATCAAGCTGCTTGGAGATGGTCTTATAGCCTTTACCATTAACGTGCTTGAAAAATCTCTCCTCTGGTCCATGTTTAGTGTGGTGCATAACATGTCACCAAAGAGCACAGTGATTTATTGTCATCCTTTAAATAGGCTGACTGACTGATGACAAGTTTGTAGACACCTGTGCTGCTAATTAGAGGACACATTGTTTGAACATGCCCGTATCATCAAATTATTTTCGACCTTTTCTAGTGGGACCATCATTTTTCTCCAGGCCTGTCTAAGGATTTTTTTTTTTTTTTTTTTTTTTTTTTTTTTTTTAAGTAATTCTGTTGAATTACAATTCAAAAGCAATGTCTGATTTTCATTGGTTAATTTTCACATTTTAATTCATTCTTATTTTTTTTCATATTCAAGTTATGTCTGTTACCGCTGTGTTTCTTTTTTTTTTTTTTCATTAACAGAGGGGTACCAACGAATTTGTCCACGTGTCTATGAAGAACAAGGAAATGCCAATTACGCTGATTTGCTACTGTTAAAATGAGGCCGTTGAGTACTTAGCAGTGGGGAGGGCCGACTCATGCTGTTCCCTGCTGACGTCAGAGCGACCCCGTTTTAGCCCCACCCAAACAATCCAGACATCTCAGATTAAATTAGATTAAACTGTACGTTAAACAGTTCTGTCTTTGCATCTTTTCAGCACTTATCTTCAACCATATTTAATGTATTTAGAAAAAAAGAAAAGAAAATTCGTTTCCTGGGTCTTTAACAGAACGGTACTACCAACAATGTATTATGTGTAGAAGTCAAATTTTGACAATGGTTTGATGAAAATGTTCAATTTCTTAAGGTATAAACAACTGCAAGGACGCAATAAGGCTATCTACTGCAACACGTATTCCTTGGCAAAAATGAAAATTACCACCAATAACATCTGTCAATCCATGTGTCTGAATATGTACTCACAGTGAACTGGTTTCCAGCAGTAGGTATGTAGATGGTGTACTGTTTCTCTGAAGCTGCCTCCATATTAACAGGACTCGCCTCTGTGTTTCTTCGAAGCTCCTCCAAAGCCAGACGGACAGCCAGGTATTTAGAGAGGTGATCCACTGTTGCATTTCCAGATGTCTTTATGTAGCGCGGCACAAACTCCACACTAGATTGATACAAACACCAACATAATTTATCATTTATTGCAAGGGCCCCAAAAGGCCACGAGGAGCCCACAAACCTATTCTAAAAATAGTTCACCAGTGAGGGGACACTGATTTCTTAGGAATATTGCATCATTTGAAAATGTTTACACTTGCAGAGATTTATAGAAAATACTTAATGATATGTATCAAGTTTCCTACATTATTAATTCATTGTTGATAATTATTTAGAGAAATCAGTCACATGATTGGTGTTTTCACAGATAAATATCCTTAATGATCAATAATAACAAATGTAATTTGAGGAAATTTGTTATTGGAGAAGCGTGTATCAAACTGGTAGCCCATCAAAATAATCAGTAACCCAAGAATGTTTCAAAAAGGTTGGCGAGACCTGAGCTATCTAGCAGATCAATGCGAATAAACACTGGGCATTGCTTTAGTGTAAATATTTTGAAAATGTTGCTTCTTGTACAGTGGCTGGCTAAAGCGTTAATAGTGTTTGAACTTTTCCACAATTAATCCCTTATTAAATATTAGCTCACCTGTTGTGACCATCATCCTTTTCCATCAGTGTGGGATGAGGCCTGAAAACCAGTTCTATTTCGCTGGCACCGCTGTCAATAACAGAGTCACCGCCGCCATTCTCAGCAGCATTGTCCATATCAAGTCCACTATCATCACTTGTTTTAGTGCGCTTTATGCTGGGACCAGCCTCCTGGGGGATTATGTCAAATTCATAGTTAGTAAGGAGAAAAGGCCCACATGGAGGTATTGTGATCATATGCTTGTCTCCACTGAGACCTGTTATGAATGAGCCATACACTGATGTATAATGACAAGATGCAATTGAAGTGTAGACTTCTGGCTTTAATTCTAGACGTTAGACAAAAAATTTTACCATTTAGGAATTACAGCCATTTTACGTACTTCATTTTTTAGGTGCTTTGAAGTATTTGGACTAAGTAATTGCAAATATAACCATAGTTTTACGACGGTGGTTCCTCAACATCGAACTACTATTTGTTAAATCCAATCTGTCACATCATATCATTAAATCATTTCATCACAAAACATTGATTAAACTGTACATGTAATGATTTAAAGTAAGATTAACAATCATCATTCACTATCAAGTACAAGGTAACCAGACAGTATTAATCTATTACCGTAATTTCTAATGGATAATGAGCATTTTATCTCCCCAAAAAATTGTCAGTCAATAGTGCGCATCGTACATAAATTAAAAAAATCCTACACAAAGAATTAACATATACTAGTGCATATATATTTTGAAAATGGTATACATTCGTTTTAATGCGACAAATACTGTATATAGATGCAATTTAATAATTCTGTCGTTTCACATTGATCTGAGAATCAAATTATCCTTCAAACTTGATCATTTCTTTGAAAAAGAAGCACTGTAGCTTTAATGAAGAAAAACTAAATTTCAATGAGTCATAGAGACAAGTCACTTACCTGCTCATGTTAGTGAAAATGAGGGAGGTCATTGGTCGATATGTGAGACTAGCTTGAGGTACAAAATAAACAGTTAACACAACAAGAAGTGGGGGCTAAACACATAAGGTCTAGTTACACTATTTAGGGAATAATTAACACTAACCGGCATAACACAGCATTCTGAACAACTACTTACAATGACGCTAGGCATGCTGGGAATGCCTCAGATGCCCCGCGGTGACATCGTTTACGCATTTGAAAACATTCTGGCTTGCTAGTAGAGCTGGTCTGCGGCTGCAGATTTTTTTTTACTACTTGTATCTTATGAAGCTGTTACTTTAATAAACATTTAAAAGCAATTGCAACTACTGTGACGTTGACTGAACGCCATCCATCCATCCATCCATCCATTTTCTACCGCTTATCCGAGGTCGGGTCGCAGGGGCAGTAGCTTCAGCAGGGACGCCCAGACTTCCCACTCCCCAGCCACTTCATCCAGCTCTTCCGGGGGGGATCCCGAGGTGTTCACAGGCCAGCCGAGAGACATAGTCTCTCTAGCGTGTCCTGGGTCGTCCCCGGGGGTCTCCTCCCGGTGGGAAGTGCCCGCAACACCTCAGCAGGGAGGCGACTGGGAGGCATCCGAATCAGATGCCCGAGCCACCTCATCTGGCTCCTCTCAATGTGGAGGAGCAGCGGCTCTACTCTGAGCTCCTCCCGGATGACCAAGCTTCTCACCCTATCTCTAAGGGAGAGCCCGGACACCCTGTGGAGGAAACTCATTTCGGCCGCTTCATTTCTTGCTCTTTCGGTCCCACAGCTCGTGACCATTGGTGAGGGTAGGAACGTAGATCGACCAGTAAATTGAGAGCTTTGCCTTTCCGCTTAGCTACTTCTTTACCACAACGGACAAATACAAAGTCCGCATCACTGCAGACGCTGCACCGATCCGCCTGTCAATCTCTCGGTCCATTCTTCCATCACTCGTGAACAAGACCCCAAGATACTTGAGATCTTATCCCCGACCTGGAGAGGGCACGCCACCCTTTTCCGACTGAGGACCATGGTCTCAAATTTGGAGGTGCTGATTCTCATCCCAGCCGCTTCACATTCTCCATCTGGATAAATTACGTGATATTTATATAGATAAAATCAACAATTAAAAACATCGCTGCAGACCAGCTATGGTAGCAAGCCACCATGTTTTTTCAAGTGCGTACTGCGTGGCGTCGGAGGAATTCCAAACATGCCGAGCTTCATCGTAAATAGAATAAGAATGCTGTTTTATGTCAGTTAGTGTTAATTATGCCCTAATTAATGTTAATAGATCTTATGTATGCTTATCCTGCCTCTTCATCTTGTATGTTAACTATTGTTTGATTATTTTGTACCACAAGTGAGTCTTTCATCGCGACCAATGATCTGCCTCATTCTCACTACCTTGAGCAAGTAAGTGGCTAGTGTCTATGATTCATTGGAGGTTCGTTTCATTAAAGCTGCAGGACCACAATTATACCACTAGGGCGCTCCACTGCCACAATAGAGAATATATATTTTTTAGGCGTAATCAAAACTCAATATTAATATAATCTCAAAGATTTGAATCAATGCATGTATACATAAAAATATACGAAGACTATCATTTGTGGTTAGTCACTAATTTGATTAATGTGAAAATTAGGCTTTACACGATCAGGATTTTTGGGGCCGATCACCAATCAGCAAGTTTAAAAAAACGATAACCGATCCCCGATCCGATCACAACCTGGAGGAATGTGTATTTAAATTACCTGTTCATTTACTGTATATACTTGTGTACTTAATTGCTCAAAAAAATTATATTTACAATAAATAATGTATCTTTGTTCCTCTATTTATACCAGTGAGGTATAGTGACAGAGAACAAATGAATGGTCTTCTATTAGATGGCAGAAAGTAAATACAGTAATTAATGTATGCACTTTTTGTGAAATTTTTGTTTGTTGGTGTGCCGTGAGATTATTCAATTGTAAAATATGTTCCTTGCCTCCATAAAGGTTGGAAACCACTGCTCTAGTCAGATCGTGTATTCTAATCTGTCAAGTCAAACCAACATTACAACATGACAGAAATAATGGGTGCTAACTTACTGTAATTAAATTACTTCACCCACGCCGAAACTTTAGAGTATGATTCGACAGAACGCCGGTATAAACGTCAGTGCTAGCAGTAGCTTGCTAGGCTACATAACGTTTTTTGTTGCCTGCTTGCGAGGCGTATCGTATTAAAAGTACATGAACATACCTCAAGCAATCCTTAAACGAACGTCCTCTCCTGTCCTGAGCACCGGTTCAACACACATTTCTCCCCATTTTGTCCTTATAATATAGTCTGCGCGATCCACTCGTCGTCGCCACGGTAACAAGTGTATCCGGTCGCATTTGAGTTGACAAGATAAAGCCCAATGATCGTATTGATTTTATTATTACAAGATTTTATTGCAGTAGTCTGACATCGTGCAATCGTGAAAGAGCAAATTTGTCTTGTAGTCTGATCCAGGAATTACGTGTTGTCTGTCCCACACTGCGTTTTTTTTTTTTATATAACTTTATTGGGCATCAGATATTTACAGTACAACGTCAAATACACTGTGCACGATGACGAAGCGGCGTAAATGCCTTTTGCGGAGCCGATCAAATCGGTGAATTATGACAAAGCCGGTCAGCATAAAATACCGATACCGATCAGGCCGGTAAAAATCGGTGTAAAGTCCAGTGAAAATATGAATGGTTGGAAAGTCATGGCACACACAGTACATAAGGTAGAAGACTTCCAGATTTTTGGGGTCAACTTTGGGGGTGCACCTTATACACGAGAAAATACGCTAAATACAATAAAACACTAAAGACTCCATTAGAGGGTACAGGTCTTTGGAGTGCACTGCCCACAAATAGAGTATGGAATTACCAAAGTAAATCTTTTGTGAGTCACTTTTGGCCTTCAGGTGCCTCCATGACCTTAGTTACAACTGAATGGAATACAAACGAGGGTGATTCCACCCAAATGACTGTCGCTGGCTGCCAGATGGCTCGCTCCACTGTATCTTTAACGACTGTCATGTTACAACACAAAAGAATGAAACCACTCTAGGTTGGGGCATACCTCTATCTTGGAGGATAAATAATTGGGTTCTACACCACCACCACCACTCAAGCTAGACCTGTCCTATCTAGCTTTTGAGCATGAACTGATGAAGCTTAGATCAGAGTAAACACAAAGATAATAGGCCTGTTTTTGTGTCGATTCTGTTCCTTCCCAACCAAGCACATCAAACCCCAGACAATCTTATGTCTTATAACATTATCATTAGTAGGGTTGGGCATCATTTGAATTTGAGCGATTGTGGTCCCGATTCCAGGTCCAAACGATTCTCGATTCAGATTCTTTTAGGAGGCTGGGTCAAAAAACCTTGCATGGTTTAAATAAAAGGTGTCCAAATTATGAACATCCATTTTCTTAGCAGCCCCGCAGCATAGACTAAAATGAACATTTGAGTCGGAGTTCTTTATAACCAGTATCAATATCAAACCTATGAACTAAAAGGCAATGTGTGGAACTAACCCAATTAACTTAATATTCATTAAGTAATGCTTCAGCTAAAAGTTAAATATATCATTGTTAAAATAGTTATTTGCGACTGTTTTATCACGTCAAATGATTTATATGTGCAAGTTTTAACTCGACTTCCTGTATTTAAGCTTATTTTAAGTTTATGTGAAATTTGTCCCAATTCATTGTGATGTAAAGTTGCTGGTTTGACCTTTGGTGCAGTTTTAGCTGAATGTTGATTTATTTTTTTCCCCCCATGTCATCGGCTCTTACGTTGGTTTGAAGACTAAAATAAACGCTAAAAACCATCATTGCAAAAGTGCAACCAATTGTTTTACCTTGTTAGCTGCCTCAATGTTGGTATATTTCATTCACCCAATTTGACTTGACTGAAGTTCCGCGCGGTGTAGGCTGAGGCTCGGAGTGGCAGTGAGCACTTCATGAAAGCCTCCTTTGCACAATATAATCTTATTCCAAATGTTGCACTGAGGTGACTGGTCATTAATTTCAACAAAGTTAAGACACACTTTTGTTCGCCGCCGTCGTTGGGCACAAGCACGTCTTCGTGTGCTTTCTTCTTCGTTGTTTTTTTTCGGTATCGGCGGACTGTAGGCATCGAAACTGGGAACTGGATTTTTTTAATTTGAACGATTCCGGGAGAACCGGAACGGTTCCAATCGGTTCTTGATTCTCAATGCCCAACCCTAATCATTAGTGATGCATCGAAATGAAAACCCAAGCCCGAAAACCGAAACACCGAGAGAAATTAAGCAAATCAATAAAACTTTATTTGCGGTTTTCACACATTAGCCAATTTTAAGGGCAATATAGCAGGCAAATTAGTACGTGTGTTTTGAGGAAAATAATCTAATATACGATGCTAAACACTGACATCCATAATGGATCGGAAACAAATTTGTATGTCAATGCTGTTATGTCACTTGAGAAAATGAACCTATAATTTAAAAGTACATTAATATAATCTTTATAAAGTTTATTAGTCCACACAGTGGGGAAATTTGTATCATTTCAGCAGCAATAGTGGATAAAGGAAATACAAAAATAGCATGCAAGCGAAGACATTTGGCTTCAAATGCATCCGGCATTCCAAGGTTGAATCAATAAATACTTTAAAATAAATATTGGCCGTGATGATGGAGCTGCAGAAGAGCATGAAGGTGTGGCGAGAAGGCTGGGAAGTGTGTCAGACTCCAGGGAAATTACTATGAAGGGGGAAAACTTGTAGTTTTGTGACACCGGTCCTGGAATTTTTGACACCCCTCATATATAGCAGAGTTAAAAACCCTATGGGATTATAGAGTAGTATGATTTGTTGTCAATAAGAAATTACCTGATTGCTGTGGACAGACGCATTACTGCAGTGTGAGGAGTCTCCATTGTCTTCAGCTCCACTACCATTCTCCACCGTTTGTCTTTTACCACGCTGCAATCTGACAATAACATAAAGTAATTAGTATGGTGTGCAGTCTATAAGCAGCCTTTCAAATAATAGTACAGTGGAGTTAAGTTCAGGACAGACTTTCTGTGTTTCCTTTTTAGGGTCCCTAAATATCCACTTTTCAGCATGTCTTTGTGAGAGTAGCAGTCTAATTTCTTAAGTTTAGTTGTATACTTAAGCAGAGTGGAGGTAAACAAGCTACCGTCTATTCCATGAAAAACAAAAACAGAACTGCTACCGAAAAAAATTGTGGATTAAAATGGAGAGAGCTATTTATACAGTTTGCATTATTGCTTATTTAACTAACAAACAACACTGTTCCATGATGTGTTTCTGTTCTTTGTTTGTTAAAGGAGCGGTCATCATCATCATCATTATGCCTTTACAAACTGCTGTGGATATCCAAGTGAAGCCTGATAAAAGATTCGCATAAATGTGGTGAACCAAACTGCACTGTATCGCTTTGTCAGAATATTGCATATCGGAGTGTACATTAATGTATGCTACAAGTTGGTTTACCTTGTCAAAGCCTGTATCTTTAGTCCTTCCTCTATGCTGTGAGAAAGGGCTTGTTGGTTGTTATGTTTGCTAATGCGAGCCAACACTCTTTCCTGGTGCGCTTCATACTCATCACGGCTGGGGTAAATCTTACCTGACGGGATAAATGACAGCAAAAAACAACTTTTTCTCTCTGTTTATGTCTACTTCCAGGGCATTAGTGAGCAATGATACAACAACTATTAGTGATTTTTGCTTGTTAACACACTCATTAAGAGGAATGTCCTCTGTGGTTAAGCCCCCCCACCCCACGCAAAAAAGCCTGCTTTTCCGATTTTAATGAAGAACATACAAGAACTTGGCAGGTACCCACTCAAATGGGAGTGTAATATGTAAATACAAGTAAACTATTGTGCCTACAATAACGTACACGATAGAAATGCATTGCAGATGACCCAATTGTAACCCAATGGACATCCTCCAACTTGCGTTATATCTTGTAACGGACATTCTCTCGCCCGATGGCACTGTGACCCCCGAACTCCAGACCGAGCGGCATTGCTGTTTCCACTCACCCGCTGAGGCAGACGACCACGGGGATGCCAGCTTGAACTTCGCACAATGAATAAATAATAAATAAATAAAGCTAAATGAATTTCAAACCAGTCCCAAGTAGCATCAAAGCTGACATCTGGTTAATTAACTTCCATCCCCAGCCAGCCTGAAGAGGCTTACCAACAAAAACTTTTCTTTCCTGCTGTGTTCAGTGACACTTGCTCCTCCTGGCTGGAAAAATGGATGGCGCACTAGCGACACCCAGAGGTAGTAGAAAACTACTGCAACCCCGGCTGTCAAACTCCTGAAGTTTGCTGATGACGCCACTGTCATCTGCCTCATCAAGGACGGTGACGAGTCTGCATATCGGCAGGAAGTGGAGCGGCTCAAGCTGTGGTGCGGCCGACACAACCTGGAGCTGAACACGCTCAAGACTTTAGAGATGATCGTAGACTTCAGGAGGCATCCTTCGCCACAGCTGCCCCTCACGTTGTCCAGCTGCATTGTGTCACAGGAGCTGCTGAGGCTCCTGTGACACTCCTGTGTTCTCTGTCAATTGACTGTCTGTTTGACTGTCTGTTGTCGTACTAGAGCGGCTCAAACTTCTTTTCCTTTCGGCTTGTCCAGTTAGGGGTCGCCACAGCGAGTCATCCTTTTCCATGTAAGCCTATCTCCTGCATCCTCCTCTCAAACACCAACTGCCATCATGTCTTCCCTCACGACATCCATCAACCTCTTTGGTCTTCCTCTAGCTCTCCTGCCTGGCAGCTCCATCCTCATCATCCTTCTACCAATATACTCACTATTTCTCCTCTGGACGTGTCCAAACCATTGAAGTCTGCTCTCTCCAACTCTCTAACCAAAACATCGAACCTTGGTTGTTCCTCTGATGAGCTCATTTCTAATTTTATCCAACCTGGTCACTCCAAGAGCGAACCTCAACATCTTCATTTCCGCCACCTCCAGCTCTGCTTCCTGTTGTCTCTTCAGTGCCACTGTCTCTAATCCGTACATCATGGCTGGCCTCACCACTGTTTTATAAACTTTTCCCTTCATCCTAGCAGAGACTCTTCTGTCACATAACACACCTGACACCTTCCTCCACCCGTTCCAACCTGCTTGGACCTGTTTCTTCACTTCCTGACCACACTCACCATTGCTCTGGACGGTTGACCCCAAGTATTTAAAGTCCTCCACCCTTGCTATCTCTTCTCCTTGTAGGCTCATCACTCTTCCCCCATCACCCCTCTGATTCATGCACATATATTCTGTTTTACTTCGGCTAATCTTCATTCCTCTTCTTTCCAGTGCATGCCTCCATTTTTCTAACTGTTCCTCCAGCTGCTCCCTGCTTTCACTGCAGATCACACTGTCATCTGCAAACATCATGGTCCACGGGGATTCCAGTCTAACCTCATCTGTTAGCCTATCGATCACCACTGCAAAAAGGAAGGGGCTCAGGGCTGATCCCTGATGCAGTCCCACCTCCACCTTAAATTCGTCTGTCACACCTACAGCACACCTCACCGCTGTTCTGCTGCCCTTGTATATGTCCTGTATTATTCTAACATACTTCTCTGCCACTCCAGACCTCCGCATGCAGTACCACAGTTGCTCTCTGGGTACTCTGTCATAGGCTTTCTCTAGATCTACAAAGACACAATGTAGCTTCTTCTGACCTTCTCTGTACTTTTCCATCAACATCCTCAAGGCAAATAATGCATCTGTGGTACTCTTTCTAGGCATGAAACCACACTGTTGCTCGCAAATACTCACTTCTGTCCTGAGTCTAGCCTCCACTACTCTTTCCCATAACTTCATTGCGTGGCTCATCAACTTTATTCCTCTATAGTTGCCACAGCTCTGCACATCACCTTTGTTCATAAAAATGGGCACCAGTACACTTTTCCTCCATTCCTCAGGCATCTTCTCACGCACTAGAATTCTATTTGAACAAGCTGGTCAAAAACTCCACAGCCACCTCTCCTAGATGCTTCCATACCTCCACAGGAATGTCATCAGGACCAACTATCGGAGACAAATTCCTTGTGTGTTTTTGGACATACTTGGCAAATAAAGATGATTCTGATTAACTAATCACAAGCTTCACTGGACTTGAATGTTATATAAAATAACAAATACATGAACGCCACCAGTGCTACCATAGGAATAGCGCCACTAATATTTCTGCAAATTTGAAGGTCGGATGTCGCATCAATTTGTCAACTGAACCACATAAAATGCTTCACCCCACACAACACAAATGCCACATTGCAAATATTAAAGTGTTCTCAACAACCACTTATATTTGTTATAGGGATTAAAGAGGATCCGCGACTGACAATGCAAAGCTGGAAAATGGTCTCGTTCTCTTCAATCCAATAGTTAATATTTTACTCTACTGGCTTTAAACCACAAAATAATCCTAAAATGGAAAAGTAACAGTCAGAGGCGGTCCAGCTTCGCTTTTAGTCCCGGAGGTGGGGAGAAAAAAAAAAGGGGGGGTGAGGGTTAACCACCCTCTTGGCGGCTGGCCATAAATTTAACCAACCCCTTGCCGGCTGGCCATAAAGGTTTTGTTGAGTGCTCTCGTTTGACCAAATTGGCGAAGACTGGCCCAGCCAGGATGCCCCACCTCACACCATGAGGTGACAAGGACACATCGGACCCTTCCCCACCGCAGGGCATCCTGCCAGTGTGCTGAGCTACCCTTTTTGGGTGCTTGGGCATACTCCGTGGGAACGTAAGCGGGCAACACACGTCCGCTCCGAACGTCTGGTGAGCAGCGACACACGGGCTCCGCCCGCCCTCCCTGGGAACTTTTTTTTTCCTTCCTCCTTTCCGCCAAATCCACCTGTTCCCCCACTGTTCTCCCCCAATTGCTCAGTTTGGCCAGACGGCCAACTCTAGGAAGGGTTCTGATCGTCCCAAACTTCTTCCATTTCAGGATTATGGAGCCCACTGTGCTCTTAGGAACCTTAAGTGCAGCAGAAGTTCTTTTTTGTAACCTTGGCCATCTCTGTGCCTTGGCACAATTCTGTCTCTGAGCTCTTCAGCCTGTTCCTTTGACCTCATGATTCTCATTTGCTCTGACATGCACTGTGAGCTGTAAGGTCTTATATAGACAGGTGTGTGGCTTTCCTAATCAAGTCCAATCAGTATAAGCAAACACAGCTAGACTCCAATGAAGGTGTAGAACCATCTCAAGGACGATCAGAAGCACCAGAGTTAAATATGAGTTTCACAGCAACGTGTCTGAATACTTATGGCTGTGTGATATTTCAGTTTTTCTTTTTTAATAAATCTGCAAAAATGTCAAGAATTCCGTTTTTTTTTCTGACAATATGGGTGCTGCATGTACTTTAATGAGGGGGGGGGGGGGGGGAAATTAACTTGATTGTAGGAAAAGGCTGCAATGTAACAGAGTGAAAACCTTTAGGTGGTCTGAATACTTTCCGCACCCACTGTACGTGCTTGAGAACTCACCGCACCATTTGCACAATTGTCACTGTACCAGACTATCGGACTATTACTGACTTTAAACTACCACATTACGGGTACCCTCTCATTACTCAGTGACTCTCCGTACTTGTGTTTTTATGTCCTAAATGTATTTTTAGTCATAGTGGCTGTTTGTTGTAGTACCTGAGTGGCTGCAACTACCGGAGATAAAATTCCTTGTCTTTTTTAACATACTTGACCAATAAAGCTGATATCAGGGGGCAATTGATACCAGGGGGCAATTGATTTTGATCCAGGGAAAACTATTTTAATTAAGAGACAACCCGGTTGTTCAGTGTAAGAGAAATGTGGACCCACCATCTATCCCGAACTTTACAGGGTGTTATATAATGTCATCCTTGCCATATGCTTTCATGGCATTTCCCGCTGACATTTCCTGGTTTTCTGTTAAGCTTTCTCTGAATAGCATGGAGCAGAATCTTGTTCGACTTGCACCTCTGGTACCATCTTTTTCCTTATTACAAGCCGATCCATGATAGTGTTGTGTGATAGAATGTGTGGATCACTGATTAAAAAGGTCTGAGATATAATTACTTCACACTGTGAAAAAAAATGATTAAAAAAAAAGATTTAAAAAAAGTACTGCGATTGGCTAACGTCCAGTCAAGGGTGAACCCTGCCTCTTGCCCGAAGTTAGCTGGGATTGGCTCGAGCACACCTGCAACCCTAATGAGGATAAGCGGTACAGAAAATAGGTGGATGTGGAGAAGGAACCTTCAGTTTCTCAAAAATGCACCCCAAAAAGCACATGTAACAATGCAGCTTTATGTTTACCAAGGCAAAAAAAAAAATTGTGTTTTCAAAGTTTATTGATTGGTCCAATCCTTGAGCACATCTTGACAACTGTAGGCTGTTGTTCTCCTGCAGATGAATGGAATGGTTATCGGCAGACCATCGAGGACAACATTGTTTCAGCTCCTGTCATTTACGTATTGTCAGTAGAGTGAGATATCATGGGTGTGCTTTTTTTGTGTGCCTTTAATACCCCTCTTCAGGTGATTGGTTAATTGTCTTGCTGATACGGGCCCTGCTGATTGGCTGCCACAAGGAGATTGACTGTGTGGCCCGTGTGACAGGTAACATTATGTTTACAACCCAAAACACCAGCGGTGGGTAGTCGCGACAATACTAGTTTAACTCCTTTTCTCAGTCGCGACACTATTTCAAGACTATATACAGTCCCCTCCAAAAGTATTGGAACGGCAAGGTCAATTCCAGCTTCAGAATTTTCTGAAGTTCAGAATTCCAGCTTTTATTTCATGGTATTTACATCTAGATGTGTTAAACAACTCAGGACCAAGCACCTTTTGTTTGAACCAACCCACTTTTCAAGTGAGAAAAAGTATTGGAACAGACAAATTAACTTAAATAAATAATAATAAATAACATTTAATATTTTGTGGCATAACAGTTACTTGCAATAACTGCATCAAGCCTGCAAACCATTGACTTCAGACTGTTGCATTCTTCATTTGAAATGCTTTTCCAGGCCTTTACTGCAGCCTCTTTCAGTTCTTGGTTTTAAGTAGTAAAGTATTGGAATGGCAAGGTCAATTTCTTTGTTTTTGTTGTATACTGAAGAAATTTGGGTTTCAGATCAAAAGATGAATATGAGATAAAAGTTCAGAATTCCATCTTTTATTTGATGGTATTTACTAGACTTAACACCGATCTGATCGGCTTGATCGGTATCGGCCGATAATGAGCATTTTATGCGGAACGGCTTTGTCATAATTCACCTATCCGATCAATAACGTCATTGATCGGCTCCGCAAAAGACATTTACGCCACGTCGCCATAGTGTACACTATATTTGAATCCAAAAGCTGGTTTATTTTTAGCCTTGTCGCACATCTTTTTTTAACTTAATACTGTCAATAGCTGAGTTTTAATTATTTTATTTATTTATTTATTAAACGTCGCCGGTGTGGGACAGACAAGATGTCTGAGACAGACAACACATAATGCGTGGAATCAGACTACAAGACAAATTTGGTCTTTCATGATTGCACTATGTCACTCTACTGCAATAAAATATTGTATTCCGATACCACCCCATCCCGTCTTACGATCACTGGGCTTTATCTTTTCAAATCAAACGCGACCGGATACAACCGTTACCATGACCAACAACAACAACAATCGATCGCGCGTGTATTGTGTTGGTCAAAAAACAACAAAATGGGGAAAACGTGTGGTGGTGGTCACCAGTTCTCGGGAGAAGACCTTCGTTTAAGGATTGCTTGAGGTATATTCACATACTTATAAAACAATACGTCTCGCAAGCAGGCAACAAAATGTTATGTAGCTTAGCAAGCTAGTGCTACATATTCTGTTGAATCAAGCTCTAAAGTTCCAGTGTGTGTGATGTAATTTAATTACAATAAAGAAATTTAATTACACTACGTTAGCACCCATTATTTCTGTCCTGTAATGTTGGTTGGACCTGGCTGATTTAGAATACATGACCTGACCAGAGAATATTTTTAAAATACTCAGGATACAGTACACAAGTATATACAGTCAATGAACCAGTAATTTAAATACACATTGCTCCATCTTGTGATCAGATGGGTGATCAGTTATCGGTTTTGACGTTGTGCGAGGTCATGTGATTGGTAAACTAGACGTCACTAGCGTTTAAATTGGACTGGAGCAAACATCGCTCAGTACGTCAAAGTGGTAGTCTCGCGCACGAAATAGTTAAATAAGCAATAATTGATAAAAGTAGCGCGCGACATTTAGATCATTGTAACGGAGTAAAAGTACTGTTACTTCTTAACAGCGGAAGCGGTGGAAGTGTTTTTTTCTGGTCTCATCAACTCCTGTGACTTATCCAAAGCAGGTCCGACTCAAAGCGCACAGGTGGAATCTCAGGCCCATGCGTTCACATATTAGTCCGCCACGGAGTAATATTCAGAAATTACTTGTGTGTGTGGATGGTGGATATGTGGTGACAGCGACTACGACCCCCCCAGGTAACTCATCAGATCTATACGATTCACGTAAATGGCTTATGTTAGGTTCAAAACGGCAAATTTCGCCAAAAGGCGACTGTTTTGCATGTATGTTCCAATACTTTTTTTCTTACTACCTGAGTAGTTTAACACGTCTACATGTAAATACCATGAAATGCAAGCTAATATTCTGAACTTTTGTCTCATATTTATCTTTTGATCTCAAACCCAAATGTCTTATCTATACAACAAAAACAAAGGAACTGAACTTGCCCTTCCAATACTTTTGGAGGGGACTGTGGAGTGATAGAGCGAACGAGAGATGGACAGACAGACGGATTTGTTAGCTTTATGAGTTTCATAACAGTTATTAAAACCTTTGCACATGACTGAAATGAAAACGAGCCTTTACAGTTAGCGGTATAGCCCCACAACAAAGTCTCTCTCTCTCTCTCCCTCTCTCTCTCTCTCTCACACACAATTTTGAGACGATCATACGTGATTAAGTCACTCGGGGAAACCGCTTTTGTTTTAATCCATCCATCCATTTTCTTCCGCTTATCTGAGGTCAGGTCGCGGGGGCAGACTTCCCTTTCCCCAGCCACTTCATCTGGCTCTTCCGAGGGGATCCCCAGGCGTTCCCAGGCCAGCCGAGAGACGTAGTCTCTCCAGCATGTCCTGGGTCGTCCCCAGGGTCTCTTCTGTTTTTATTCCCATGACAAATGTTGCAGCATTGATAATGTGTGTAAAAAGAAAAGCTGTAGGTGACTTGCGTGGAGAGGAGTTTACAGGCTTACCGAACTTTTATAAAAGGTAGGTGCGGACTAGCTACCTTGCTCACCAGTACTCCAGATGAGTTGAAGACTCACAGTTGTCATTTAAAATTAATAAGTAGCAGGCAAGCATCAATACAGATACGTGTTGGCCAGTCCCCAGACACAACAGTGAACTGGTCCATCTGAGGTGTGGATATATCCGACCGTGCTGTAATAATAGCGTGTCCTAAGTAGTCAATCATGCTGCAGCGGGCAGCCAATCATATTGCAGCAGGTCGCTTTTAACTCAAATGGAATTCAGAACAAAGATTAATGATGATTTGCTCAGTTTAGGCACTGTGTGAAATATGGCCAGTATACTAGCATCTGATCTGAAAGTGACTGCATTTTGAGTCATGTAGGTAGGAATAAGAGTAAAATGGGTTGTGTACCCAAACAGAGGAGGGTGTCATGATCCATGCCCTGCAGTTCTTCTTTTGGAGCTTGGGTGGAGTCTCTCTGTCTCTCTCAGCATCACCTGGGCCGCGCACCTGTCTTCAAGCAGCACTCATTACTGCCTGCATTAAAGCTGTCATGTACAGCAAGCCATTGCCTGAATATTGACACTTAATTGTAGCTCACTGGCCAACTCTCGAACTACAAGGTTTCGTTGTTTGCAAGTAACTATCCGACGAACCCCATCTATACTCACCTGATTATATTCTCTTCTGTCTCCAGTATCCCCTGCGTGTCTTCCCCCGCCTCGCTGTCTGCTCCAGCCACCCCGCCAAGCTACCCCACCTGCTCACGTTCCTTGCTTGCCAACCCGCAATAAACCATTTTAAATCTACTCCCTCGGCCTCAGTCTGCACTTGGGTTCAATCCAATTCACATATGATTTCGAATCGTGACAGAATACTCAGGCCAACATGGACCCAGTGACACCGGATGCGTTGAGGGAAGCGCTCGCCCACCAGTGGGTCACATAGGCAGACAAGGCAAAGCCCTCTGCAAAATCATGGACTCATTAAATACCCACACACAAGTATCTTTCCTGTCCTCCCAGATGCACTCCGGCAAACCTCCCGTGAGTATTCTTCCCGAACCCACAGCCTCAGACCAGCCCCTCCGCCCCTACAAAGAGCCTCACGTCCCTCCTCCCGAACCTTACTCTGGGGACCTTGGTTCATGTAGTCAATTTTTATTAAACTGCACACTAGTACCCCTCCTTGAGCCGTCACCTTATTGTGGTGGAGAGGTTTGTGTGTCCCAATGATCCTAGGAGCCAAGTTGTCTGGGGCTTTATGCCCCAGACAACTTCCACCCATGGAAAACAGGTCCTAGGTGAGGGACCAGACAAAGCACGGCTCAAAGAGCCCTTACGATGACAAAAAAAAAAAAAAGGACTCAGGTTTCCCTTGCCCGGACTCGGGCCCCTAGGGCCCTCCTCTGGAGCCAGACCTGGAGGTGGGACTCGAAGGCGAGCGCCTGGTGGCCGGGCCTGCACCCATGGGGCCCGGCCGGGCACAGCCCGAAAGGGTAACGTGCGTCCCCTTTCCCATGGGCTCACCACCTGTGGGAGTGGCCATTGGGGGCAGGTGCAGTGCGAGCTGGGCGGTGGCCGAAGGCCTATGCACCAAACAGCAGTTCAGAGTACCCACCCTTTTTGGAGTCCTTGGAGTGGGTGCTGGAAAGCGCTCCCGCTGGGGACTCAATCGTTCTGCTGGGGGACTTCAATGCTCACGTGGGCAATGACAGTGAGACCTGGAAGGGCGTGATTGGGAAGAACGGCCCCCCCCAGATCAGAACCCGAGTGGTGTTCTGTTATTGGACTTCTTTTCTCGTCACGGATTGTCCATAACGGACACCATGTTCCAGCATAAGGGTATCCACATGTGCACTTGGCACCAGGACACCCTAGGTCGCAGTTCGATGATCGACTTTGTGGTCGTGTCATCGGACTTGTGGCCGCATGTCTTGGACACTCGGGTGAGGAGAGGGGCGGAGCTGTCAACTGATCATCACCTGGTGGTGAGTTGGCTCCGATGGTGGGGGAAGATGCCGGTCCGACGTGGCAGGCCCAAACGTATTGTTAGGGTTTCAAGGAGAAGGAGTTTCAACTCCCACCTCCAACAGAACTTTGCTCATGTTCCGGGGGAGGCGGGGGACATCGAGTCAGAGTGGACCATGTTCCGCGCCTCCATTGCTGAGGCGGCCCGACCGGAGCTGTGGCCGTAGATTGGTCGGTGCCTGTCATGGCGGCAATCCCCGAACCCATTGTTGGACACCAACGGTGAGGGATGCAGTCAAGCTGAAGGAGTCCTATCGGGCCTTTTTGGCCTGTGGGACTCCTGAGGCAGCTGATGGGTACCGGCTGGCCAAGCGGAATGCAGCTTTGGTGGTCGCTGAAGCAAAAACTCGGGCATGGGAGGAGTTCGGTGATGCCATGGAAAAAGACTTCCGCAGGGCTTCGAGGAAATTCTGGTCCACCATTTGGCGTCTCAGGAGGGGGAAGCAGTGCACCATCAACACTGTGTATAGTGGGGATGGGGCGCTGCTGACCTCGACTAGGGACGTTGTGAGCCGGTGGGGAGAATACTTCGAAGACCTCCTCAATTCCACCGACACGCCTTCCCATGAGGGAGCAGAGTCTGGGTTTTCTGAGCCGGGCTTTACTATCACTGGGGTTGAGGTCACTGAGGTGGTTAAAAAGCTCCTCGGTGGCAAGGCCCTGGGGGTGGATGAGATTCGCCCAGAGTTCCTCAAGGCTCTGGATGTTGTAGGGCTGTCCTGGTTAACACGCCTCCGCAACATTGCGTGGACATCGGGGACAGTATCTCTGGATTGGCAGACTGGAGGGGGACCGGAGGTTGTGTTCTAACTACAGGGGGATCACACTCCTCAGCCTCCCTGGTAAGTTCTATTCAGGGGTGCTGGAGAGGATGGTCCGTCGGGAAGTTGAATCTCAGATTCAGGAGGAGCAGTGTGGTTTTCGTCCTGGCCGTGGAACAGTGGACCAGCTCTACACCCTTGGCAGGGTCCTCAAGGGTGCATGGGAGTACGCCCAACCAGTCTACATGTGTTTTGTGGACTTGGAGAAGGCGTTCGACCATGTCTCTCGGGGGGGTCTAACTTTTCAAAGCACAGCCGAGGTGTAGAGGGGGTCCGGTTTGGTGGCCTCAGCATTGTATGTCTGCTTTTTGCAGATGATGTGGTTCTGTTGGCTTCATCAAGCCGTGACCTCCAACTCTCACTGGAGCAGTTTGCAGCTGAGTGTGAAGCGGCTGGGATGAGAATCAGCACCTCCAAATCTGAGACCAGTCAGAAAAGGGTGGCGTGCCCTCTCCAGGTCGGGGATGAGATCCTGTCCCAAGTGGAGGAGTTCAAGTATCTTGGGGTCTTGTTCACGAGTGAGAAGAAGAACAAGAATCACCTTCCATTGTCATGAACATGCATACATGCACATGAAATGTCTTCTCTGCATTTAACCCATCACAGTGAACACACTGGAGCAGGGGGGCAGCTGAAGCACCTGGGGAGCATTTCGGGGTATTAGTGTCTTGCTCAAGGACACCACAGCCGTGAGTCCGGGGGATGTTGGCGGATGGTCCAGTCGGGGTCTTGAACCTAGGTCCCCCACGGTGGCAGGCGATGATCTTGGGCCACGGCTGCCCAACGAGTGAGGGAAGAATGGAACGGGAGATGGACAGGCGGATCGGTGCAGCGTCTGCAGTGATGCAGACTTTTTATCGATCCGTTGTGGTAAAGAAGGAGCTAAGCCGAAAGGCGAAGCTCTCGATTTACCAGTCGATCTACGTTCCCACCCTCACCTATGGTCACGAGCTGTGGGTCGTGACCGAAAGAACAAGATCCCAGATGCAAGCGGCCGAAATTAGTTTCCTCCGCAGGGGGTCCGGGCTCTCCCTTAGAGATAGGTTGAGAAGGTCGGTCATCCGGGAGGATCTCAGAGTAGAGCCGCGGTATCTCCACATCGAGAGGAGCCAGATGAGGTGGCTTTGGCATCTGATTCGGATCCCTCCCTGGTGAGGTGTTCCGGGCACATCCCACCGGGAGGAGACCCCGGGAACGACCCAGGACACGCTGGAGAGAATACATCCTTCGGCTGGCCTGGGAACGCCTCGGGATCCCCCCGGAAAAGATGGATGAAGAGGCTGGGGAGAGGGAAGTCTGGGCGTCCCCGCACCCCAACCTTGAATAAGCGGTAGAAAATGGATGGATGGATGAATGGATGGATGGATGCACACTAGTATTCGACCAACAAACGTTGAGCTATCCTACAGACAGATCCAAAGTCATACATACAACAACCTTCTGCTTGGAAGAGCTGCCAAATTGCGCTTGGCAATAATTCTGCTTCGGTACTTGCATCACTAGAGTCCTTTATGGCCGAACTCAAGAAAGTTTTTGATCACCCTGTTAAAGGTAGGGAAGCCACTCGGTGCCTCCTAGATCTTACCCAAGGTTTGAGTGACGTGGCATCTTGCTCGACTGATTTTCAGATACTTGCGAGTGAATGCGGGTGGGACGACGCAGCATTAAGGGGAACTTTTTTCAAGAGGTTATCAGAGCAACTCAAGCACGAGCTCGCGACCAGGGACGAACCCACCTCCCTCGAGAACTTAATATCATGAGCCATCAAACTCGACAACCGTCTCCGAGAGAGAGCTCCTGAGCGAGGAGGTAAGCCACGTAGTTTCGCTCCACCCACGAGGACTGCTCCTCCAACCACTGCACCGCACACTGAACCCCCTGCCGCCTCCCCTTGACCCCCCACTGGATTAGAGAAGCCTATGCAATTAGGCAAGACCTGGTTAGACCCCCAGGAACGACAGTGCCGCTTCATTCAGCAATTATGAATCCATTGTGGACAGCCCGGTCACTTCATTGCCACCTGCACTCTTAAACCAAAAGACCGGGCTCACCATGACCTGAGAGCATCACGGTGAGCCAAACAAACACCTCCCCAAGCGCTCCCTCCCGTATGACTGTTCCTGCATGTATTCTTGGTCCCGTTCGCAACACACCAGTCACAGCCCTCACTGACTCTGGCGTTGATGACAATTTTATCCATGAGGGCTTGGCGTGTCAGATCCACCTTCCCCTCGGGCCCCTCCCATTCCCTAAGAAGGTTACGGCCCTGGACGGGCGACTGATCTCCCGTTACCCACCAAACTGCAATCTGCTCATTTCCGGGAATCACCGTAAAACCCTCCATTTATTTGTCATCTGTTACCCGCAAACGCCACTAGCCCTCGGCATCCCTTGGCTAGAAAAACACAACCCTGCCATAGATTGGACATACCTGTCTATCAATGGTTGGAGTCGCTTTTGCCATTCCCACTGTCTTCTTTTGGCCGTTCCAACCTCCAGCACACCTCAGCCACCAGTTACTGCAACCGATCTCTCCCGGGTCCCAGAAGATAATCACAACCTATCACCCGTTTTCAGTAAGGACCTCGCCATCTCTCTTCCTCCCCACCGCCCCTATGACTGCGCCATTAACCTCTTGCCGGGAGCCCCTCTTCCCTCCAGCTGCCTCTTTAATCTTGCCCGTCCCAAAAAAGAGGCTGTGGAAAAATTATATCCGTGACTCCCTGGCTCCTGGACTCATCCGGCCCTGTCCGTCCCCTGTGGGGGCTGGCTTCTTCTTTGTAGAAAAGAAAGATACCACTCTCCGCCCCTGCATTGACTTCAGAGGCCTCAACGACGTCACTGTAAAAAACAAAGCTCCACCGCCCTTTATTGACCCCTCATTTGAACCACTCTGCGATGCCTAAATATTCACCAAATTGGATCTACTCAATGCATATCACCTCATTCGCATTAGAGAGGGCGTGAATGGAAAACTGCTTTCAATACCCCCTTTGACACTTCGAATAACAGGTCATGCCGTTTGGAAGAACCAACGTTGTTATATATACAACGCTGTTTTCCAAACCATCAATGACGTCCTCTGTGATATGCTGAACCGGATCGTTTTCGTCTATTTACACGACATACTCATCTTCTCCCGCTCTCCCGAAGAACATCGCCAGCATGTTCGCCAAGTACTCCAACGCCTTCTTGAGAACAGTAAAACCAGAAAAGAGTGACTTCCACCTCTCTTCTGTTCACTTCTTGGGATCCATCATCGCCAAAGGACAGTTACAACCAGACCCGGCGAAGATCCAAAGAGTCGTCAACTGGCCCATTCCCTCCACCCGCAAAGAACTTCGTTTCCTAGGTTTCGCCAACTTCTATCGTCAATTCATCCGTGACGACAGCAAGGTTGCCATACCTCTCACCAGTCTCACCTCCTCCAGCTCCCCTTTCCATTGGACCTCTGCCGCATCGCAAGCATTCAAACACCTCAAGGAACTGTTCACCAGTGCCCCCTGACCCTTCCCTCCAGTTCAAGGTGAGGATGACGCCGCTGACACGGGGGCGGAAGCAGTCCTTTCCCACCGGGACCCAGTTTACCAAAAACTACATCCCTGTGCCTTTTTCCTCATCAGAGCGGACTTATGATGCACGAAATCGTGAGCTGCTAGCCAACGTCTGGGCCATGGAGGAGTGCAGGCACTGGTTGGAGGGGACCATTTCACCCTTTATTATTTGGACTGAGCACAAAAACCTGGCTTATCTCTGTTCTGCCAAACGGCTTAATCCCCGGCAAGCTTGTTGGGGCTTATTTCTCAGCCGTTTCAATTTCCGCTTCTCCTTCCGCCCTGGTTCCCACAATGGCAACCCTGATGCCCTCTCTCCTGTATGTATGCACCCACCTCCAGCCCAACAGAACCAGAACCCATCCTTCCTTCCTCTTGCTTCGTTGGAGCAGCCACTTGGAAGATTGAACAGGTGGTTAAAGAGGTTCAGAAGACTCACCTGGTTCCCAAGACCGGACCTCCTATACAGCTATTCTTGACTGATTCCGCACGCTCTGACATCCTTCAGAGGGCCCACAGCTCCAAGCTCACCTGTCATCCCGGAATCACGCGCACCATCCATTTCATCCAGCAACACCTTTGGGGGCCCAGCCTAGCTAAAGACACCCGAGAGTTTGTCTTAGCCTGCTCTTTGCCCGAGGTAAAACCTCTCATCAAGACCTAGCTGGTCTGCTGCGCCCTTTACCTATTCCAAGCTGCCCTTAGTCCTACATTTCCCTGGACTTCGACACCGGCCTACGCCCCTCTGAAAGTACCACCATCATCCTCACCATTATAGACCGTTTCTCCACATGTGTTCATTATGTACCTCTTCCCAAATTGCCCTCTGCTTTTGAGACTGCTAACCTTCTTTTCTTCCACATGTTCAGACTTCATGGTATTCCTGTTGACATTGTATCGGACCGAGGGGATACTCAGTGCTCCTCCCTGGAAGGAGTTCTGCAAGGCGGTGGGCGTAGCAGCCAGTTTGTCTTCCGGCTACCATCCCCAAACCAATGGCCAGACGGAGCTGACAAATCAAAACCTGGAATCTGCTCTTCGCTGCTCGCAATCCTGCCTCCTAGTGCACCTTCCTCCCATGGATGGAATATGCCCACAACTCCCTCACCAGCTCCGCCACGGGTATGACCCCCTTTATGGCATGTTACGGTTTCCAACCTCCTTTGTTTAGGGACCAGGAGCATACAGTGGCGGTTCCCGCGGTGAGGGAGCATCTTCGACGGGTCCAATCTGTGTGGAAGAACGTCAAGGATGCTCTAACTCAATCCGGAGAAAAATATGCGGCTGGCGGATCTTCATGATCCCCTCTCCGGAATACTAGGGGGGGTCAGATGGTTTGGCTCTCCTCCCGTGACCTCCCACTCCAAACAGAATCATTTTCTCCTTCAGGACCTGGACAACTTGCTGTGATTGATGGAACCATGAATTCTGCTCTTTAAAAATAAATCCTAAAGGAGAATGTTTGTGACTTCCAGCTGAAGCGCACTGCAGTAGGATAATTAGTCAAAGTCGAGACTTTAATCTTACTGAAAATGCAGTGGCATGACCTGAAAGGCAGTTCAAGCTCGACAAACCTCTATTTTTTCTGAATTAAAAAAATTCTGCAAAGAAGAGTGGGCCAAAATATCTCCACAGAGATGTGAAAGACTCATTGCCAGTTATAGAAAACGTGTGATTTCAGTTGTTGCTGCTGAGGTTGGCCCAACCAGTTATTTTGTTTAGGGTGCCATTACTTTTTCACAAAGGGCCAGGTAACATTAAAAATAGAAATGTTTACTTCATAAATCACAACTTAAAAACAGCATTTTAAGTTTACTTGGGTTATATTTGTCTGATATTACCATTTGTTCGATCTTAACCAAACTGGGAAAATATGCAAAAATATAAGAATTTGAGAAGTGGGCCAATACTTTTTCACAGCGCTGTATATTACAAGACACACAAGGAATTTGTCTCTGGTAGTCCGAGCCACGAGTATGACAAGAAACAGCCACTATGACAAAATATACATTTAGGACATAAAAAAGACAAGGATGGAGAGTCATTGAGCAATGAAAGTATACCACGAGTGTGGTGATGCTGATATAATGGCATTGCACAAATGATGCGGTCTTCAAGCAATTTAGAGCAACTAAAAGGGATGATGAAAGGGATCGGCTAAAATATACATCTGTCATGAACAAAAAAAAAAAAAAAAAAATCGGCTTTATTTTGATATATAAATTACCATAGTCACCAAACAGAATTACATTGAATTAGTCTGTTTGTCACTTTTTTGTTTTCAAATCTGACGCCCTAAACCACGACGTTGCCCCTCCCGATTTGACGCGTGAAGTCAAGCAGATGACAGGAAGTTGCTTTGTTTACTTGCTCATGCAGTAGTAGATCAGCAGAGTATGTAGTTGTATTCCAGACAAGATACAGAAACGTGTGGCTGCAGGATTTTCCAACATGACTGGGGAGAGCGTTAGCCTGTTTAAATTCCCAAAGGACCCCCAACTTAAGCGGGAACAGACTCGAGAACGCAGGACAAGAGAGAGCCCACAGCTAACTAGGTGCTCTGCAGTGCACATTGCACTCAGGACTGTGTGTGTGTTTTCATAGCAAACAGACTCTCGCCTAAAAGTGGCATTGGTTCACCGTTTGTACAGGAGCACCTAAAAGATAAAAATCATGATCACATCTTCACATATCATTCATTGAATTATATTAATTAACAACAAACACCAAAAAGTAATTGAATGTAGCCATCAGAACACTCGTCCACTAAATCGCAGAAACGACTACCCGTGAGTTTGTTTTAACTTCAACTAAGATAGAAAATGTCGATTAAAAAGAATAGTTACGCAGCCGCTTTTAAAAGTAATCATCGCTGCCGAAGACGTGGGAAACCGCGAAGCAGCGCTGCAGTTCAAAGTGGGTGAATCGAACGCAAGATTGTGGAGGAAAACAAAGGAGAAA